>NC_054481.1:77282457-77507459 GCF_017639515.1 Carcharodon carcharias | reverse complement strand
GAGCGTGAGGAGTGTGGAGACTCAGGATATAGTAGCACAAACAGAACAGAGACACAGGATAAAAGAGTGCGAGGAGAGCAGAGACACAGGGTAAAAGAGCGCGAGGAGATTAGAGACACAGGATAAAAGAGCACGAGGAGAGCAGAGACACAGGATAAAAGAACAAGAGGAGAGCAGAGACACAGGATAAAGGAACAAGAGGAGAGCGCTGGAGAGACAGGATAAAAGAGCACAAGGAGAGTGGAGATGCAGCATAAAAGAGCACGAGGAGAGCAGAGACACAGGATAAAAGTGCACAAGGAGAGCTGAGACACAGGATAAAATGGGGCGAGGAGAGCAGAGACACAGGATAAAAGAGAATGAGTAGAATGGATACACAGGATAAAATAATGAGTGGAGAGCAGAGCCAAAGGAAAAAGAGCGTGAGGAGTGCGGAGATGCAGGATAAAAGAGCGCGAAAAGAGCATAGATACAGGATAAAAGACCGTGAGGAGAGCGGCTGAGACACGGGATAAAAGAATGCGAGGAGAACGGAGACACAGGATAAAAACGCGAGGAAAGTGACGGGGAGATAGGATAAAAGAGCACAAGGAGAGCAGAGACATAGGCTAAATGAGCATGAGGAGAGCAGAGACACAGGATAAAACAGCGCTAGGATAGCAGACACAGGATAAAAGAGCGCGAAGAGAGTGGCGGAGAAACAGAATCAAAGAGCGCGAGGAGAGAGTGAGGACACAGTATAAAGGAGCGCGAGGAGAGCGGAGACGGGATAAAAGCACGAGGTCAGCGGAGACGCAGGATAAAAGAGCGCGAGATGGAGAAACATTATTAATGAGCATGAGGAGAGCACAGACACAGGATAAAAGAGCGCGAGGATAAGGGAGACGCAGGATAAAAGAGCATGAGGAGAACAGAGAGACAGGATAAAAGCGTTTGGGGGAGGGGTGCCACAGGGTAAAACAACGTGAGGAGAGCAGAGACACAGGTAAAAGAACGTGAGGAGAGCGGTGAAGACACAGGATAAAAGAGCGTGAGGAGAGCAGAGACACAGGACAAAAGAGCGCGAGGGAAGCAGAGTCACAGGTTAAAAGAACACGTGGATAATGGAGACACAGGATAAAATAATGAGCGAAGAGCAGAGCCACAGGAAAAAGAACATGAGGAGTGCTGAGACGCAGGATATAAGAGCGCAAACAGATTAGAGACAAAGGATAAAAGAGCGCAAGGAGAGCCGAGCCACAGGATTAAAGAGCACGAGGAGAGCAGAGACACAGCATAAAAGGGTGTGAGGAGAGCAGAGATATGGGATAAAAGAGCACGAGTAGACTAGAGCCACAGGATAAAACAGCATGAGGAGAGCAGAGATGCAGGATACAAGAGCGCGAGGAGAACAGACAAAAAGGATAAAAGAACACGAGGAGAGCAGAGACACAGGATAAATGAGCGTGAGGAGAGCAGAGACACAGGATAAAAGAGTGTGAGAAGAGCAGAGACACAGGATAAATGATTACGAGGGGAATGGAGACACAGGATAAAATAATGAGTGGAGAGCAGAGCCAAAGAAAAAAGAGCATGAGGAGTGCGGAGACACAGGATAAAAGAATGTGAGCAGAGCAGAGACAAAGGATAAAACAGTGCAAACAGAGCAGAGACACAGGATAAATTAGCACAAGGAGAGCCGAGCCACAGGATAAAAGAGCACGAACAGAGCAGAGGCACAGCATAAAAGAGCGTGAGGAGAGCAGAGATACAAGATAGAAGCGTAAGAGAAGACTAGAGCCACAGGATATCAGAGCGTGAGGAGAGCAGAGACGCAGGATAAAAGAGCATGAGGAGAGCAGACACAAAGGATTAAAGAGCACGAGGAGAGCAGAGGCACAGGATAATAGAGCGCAAGGAGAGCAGAAACACAGGATAAAAGAGCACGAGGAGAGCAGAGACACAGGATAAAAGAGCACGAGGAGAGCAGAGACACAGCATAAAAGGGTGTGAGGAGAGCAGAGATATGGGATAAAAGAGCACGAGTAGACTAGAGCCACAGGATAAAATAGCATGAGGAGAGCAGAGATGCAGGATAAAAGAGCGTGAGGAGAACAGACAAAAAGGATAAAAGAACACGAGGAGAGCAGAGACAAAGGATAAAAGAGTACGAGGGGAATGGAGACACAGGATAAAATAATGAGTGGAGAGCAGAGCCAAAGAAAAAAGAGCATGAGGAGTGCGGAGACACAGGATAAAAGAATGTGAGCAGAGCAGAGACACAGGATAAAACAGTGTAAACAGAGCAGAGACACAGGATAAATCAGCACAAGGAGAGCCGAGCCACAGCATAAAAGAGCACGAGCAGAGCAGAGGCACAGCATAAAAGAGTGTGAGGAGAGCAGAGATACAGGATAGAAGAGCACGAGAAGACTAGAGCCACAGGATAAAAGAGCATGAGGAGAGCAGAGGCACAGAGTAATGGAGCGCAAGGGGAGCAGACACAAAGGATTAAAGAGCGTGAGGAGAGCAGAGGCACAGGATAATAGAGCGCAAGGAGAGCAGAAACACAGGATAAAAGAGCATGAGGAGAGCAGAGACACAGGAGAAAAGAGCACGATGAGAGTGGCGGGGAGACAGGATAAAAGAGCACAAGGAGAGCAGAGACATAGAATAAACGAGCAGGAGGAGAGTGGAGACACAGGATAAAAGAGTGCTAGGAGAGCAGAGACACAGGATAAAAGAGCGCAATGATAGTGGCGGAGACACAGAATCAAAGAGCCCGAGGAGAGAGCAAAGACGCAGTATAAAGGAACGCGAGGAGAGCAGAGATATGGGATAAAAGTACGAGGTGAGTGGAGACGCAGGATAAAAGAGCACGAGAATGGAGACACATTATTAATGAGCGAGAGGAGAGCATAGGCACAGGATAAAAGAGCGTGAGGATATGGGAGACGCAGGATAAAAGAGCGTGGGAGAGCAGAGACACAGGATAAAAGAACGCATGGATAATGGAGACACAGGATAAAATAATGAGTGAAGAGCAGAGCCACAGGAAAAATACCATGAGGAGTGCTGAGATGCAGGATATAAGAGCACAACCGGAGTAGAGACACAGGATAAAAGAGCACAAAGGAGAGCCGAGCCACAGGATTAAAGAGCACGAGGAGCCAGAGACACAGCATCAAAGAGTGTGAGGAGAGCAGAGATATGGGATAAAATAGCACGAGAAGTCTAGAGCCATAGGATAAAAGAGCGTTAGGAGAGCAGAGATATAGGATAAAAGTACGAGGTGAGTGGAGACACAGGATAAAAGAGCACGAGAATGGAGACACATTATTAATGAGCGAGAGGAGAGCACAGGCACAGGATAAAAGAGCGCGTGGATAAGGGAGACACAGGATAAAAGAGTGTGAGGAGAGCAGAGCCAAATAAAAAAAAGCATGAGGAGTGCCGAGACACAGGATAAAAAAGTGCGAGCAAAGCAGAGACACATGATAAATGAGCGTGAGGAGAGCAGAGATACAAGATAGAAGAGCATGAGATGACTAGAGCCACAGGACATCAGAGCGTGAGGAGAGCAGAGATGCAGGATAAAAGAGCATGAGGAGAGCAGACACAAAGGATTAAAGAGCACGAGGAGAGCAGAGGCACAGGATAATAGAGCGCAAGGAGAGCGGAAACACAGGATAAAAGAGCACGAGGAGAGCAGAGACACAGGATAAAAGAGCACGAGGAGAGCAGAGACACAGCATAAAAGGGTGTGAGGAGTGCAGAGATATGGGATAAAAGAGCACGAGTAGACTAGAGCCACAGGATAAAATAGCATGAGGAGAGCAGAGATGCAGGATAAAAGAGCGTGAGGAGAACAGACAAAAAGGATAAAAGAACACGAGGAGAGCAGAGACAAAGGATAAAAGAGTACGAGGGGAATGGAGACACAGGATAAAATAATGAGTGGAGAGCAGAGCCAAAGAAAAAAGAGCATGAGGAGTGCAGAGACACAGGATAAAAGAATGTGAGCAGAGCAGAGACACAGGATAAAACAATGCAAACAGAGCAGAGACACAAGATAAATCAGCACAAGTAGAGCCGAGCCACAGGATAAAAGAGCACGAGCAGAGCAGAGGCACAGCATAAAAGAGCGTGAGGAGAGCAGAGGTACAGGATAGAAGAGCACGAGAAGACTAGAGCCACAGCATAAAAGAGCATGAGGAGAGCAGAGGCACAGAATAATGGAGCGCAAGGAGAGCAGACAAAAAGGATTAAAGAGCGTGAGGAGAGAAGAGGCACAGGATAATAGAGCGCAAGGAGAGCAGAAACACAGGATAAAAGAGCATGAGGAGAGCAGAGACACAGGAGAAAAGAGCACGATGAGAGCCGTTGAGACACGGGATAAAAGAGCATGAGGAGAACGGAGACACAGGATAAAAGAGTGCGAGGAGAGTGGCGGGGAGACAGGATAAAAGAGCACAAGGAGAGCAGAGACATAGAATAAAAGAGCAGGAGGAGAGTGGAGACATAGGATAAAAGAGTGCTAGGAGAGCAGAGACACAGCATAAAAGAGCATGAGGAGAGCAGAGACACAGTATAAAAGAGTGTGAGGAGTGCATAGACACAGGATAAATGTGCGCGAGGAGAGCTGAGAAACAGGATAAAAGGGGGCGAGGAGAGCAGAGACACAGGATAAAAGAAAATGAGTAGAATGGATACACAGGATAAAATGAGTGGAGAGCAGTGCCAAAGGAAAAAGGGCGTGAGGAGTGCAGAGACGCAGGATAAAAGAGCGCGATGAGAGCATAGATACAGGATAAAAGACCGTGAGGAGAGCAGAGACTCCAGATAAAAGAGCACGTTGAGAGCGGATGAGACACGGGATAAAAGAGTGCGAGGAGAACGGAGACACAGTTTAAAAGCTTTAGGAGAGTGACGGGGAGACAGGATAAAAGAGCACAAGGAGAGCAGAGACATAGGCTAAATGAGCACGAGGAGAGCAGAGACACAGGATAAAAGAGCGCTAGGATAGCAGACACAGGATAAAAGAGCGCGAGGAGAGTGGCGGAGACACAGAATCAAAGAGCGCGAGGAGAGAGTGAAGACATAGTATAAAGGATTGTGAGGAGAGTGGAGACACAGGATAAAAGCACGAGGTGAGGGGAGACGCAGGATAAGAGAGGGCGTGGAGAATCGAGACACAGGATAAAATAATGAGTGAAGAGCAGATCCACAGGAAAAAGAGCGTGAGGAGTGTGGAGACTCAGGATATAGTAGCACAAACAGAACAGAGACACAGGATAAAAGAGTGCGAGGAGAGCAGAGACACAGGGTAAAAGAGCGCGAGGAGATTAGAGACACAGGATAAAAGAGCACAAGGAGAGCAGAGACACAGGATAAAAGAACAAGAGGAGAGCAGAGACACAGGATAAAGGAACAAGAGGAGAGCGCTGGAGAGACAGGATAAAAGAGCACAAGGAGAGTGGAGATGCAGCATAAAAGAGCACGAGGAGAGTAGAGACACAGGATAAAAGTGCACAAGGAGAGCTGAGACACAGGATAAAATGGGGCGAGGAGAGCAGAGACACAGGATAAAAGAGAATGAGTAGAATGGATACACAGGATAAAATAATGAGTGGAGAGCAGAGCCAAAGGAAAAAGAGCGTGAGGAGTGCGGAGATGCAGGATAAAAGAGCGCGAAAAGAGCATAGATACAGGATAAAAGACCGTGAGGAGAGCGGCTGAGACACGGGATAAAAGAATGCGAGGAGAACGGAGACACAGGATAAAAACGCGAGGAAAGTGACGGGGAGATAGGATAAAAGAGCACAAGGAGAGCAGAGACATAGGCTAAATGAGCATGAGGAGAGCAGAGACACAGGATAAAACAGCGCTAGGATAGCAGACACAGGATAAAAGAGCGCGAAGAGAGTGGCGGAGACACAGAATCAAAGAGCGCGAGGAGAGAGTGAGGACACAGTATAAAGGAGCGCGAGGAGAGCGGAGACGGGATAAAAGCACGAGGTCAGCGGAGACGCAGGATAAAAGAGCGCGAGATGGAGAAACATTATTAATGAGCATGAGGAGAGCACAGACACAGGATAAAAGAGCGCGAGGATAAGGGAGACGCAGGATAAAAGAGCATGAGGAGAACAGAGAGACAGGATAAAAGCGTGTGGGGGAGGGGTGCCACAGGGTAAAACAACGTGAGGAGAGCAGAGACACAGGTAAAAGAACGTGAGGAGAGCGGTGAAGACACAGGATAAAAGAGCGTGAGGAGAGCAGAGACACAGGACAAAAGAGCGCGAGGGAAGCAGAGTCACAGGTTAAAAGAACACGTGGATAATGGAGACACAGGATAAAATAATGAGTGAAGAGCAGAGCCACAGGAAAAAGAACATGAGGAGTGCTGAGACGCAGGATATAAGAGCGCAAACAGATTAGAGACAAAGGATAAAAGAGCGCAAGGAGAGCCGAGCCACAGGATTAAAGAGCACGAGGAGAGCAGAGACACAGCATAAAAGGGTGTGAGGAGAGCAGAGATATGGGATAAAAGAGCACGAGTAGACTAGAGCCACAGGATAAAATAGCATGAGGAGAGCAGAGATGCAGGATGCAAGAGCGCGAGGAGAACAGACAAAAAGGATAAAAGAACACGAGGAGAGCAGGGACACAGGATAAATGAGCGTGAGGAGAGCAGAGACACAGGATAAAAGAGTGTGAGAAGAGCAGAGACACAGGATAAATGATTACGAGGGGAATGGAGACACAGGATAAAATAATGAGTGGAGAGCAGAGCCAAAGAAAAAAGAGCATGAGGAGTGCGGAGACACAGGATAAAAGAATGTGAGCAGAGCAGAGACACAGGATAAAACACTGCAAACAGAGCAGAGACACAGGATAAATTAGCACAAGGAGAGCCG
This sequence comes from Carcharodon carcharias, assembly GCF_017639515.1. Taxonomy (NCBI): domain Eukaryota; kingdom Metazoa; phylum Chordata; class Chondrichthyes; order Lamniformes; family Lamnidae; genus Carcharodon; species Carcharodon carcharias. The sequence goes on along the minus strand of NC_054481.1, from coordinate 77,500,563 downwards.
AGCCACAGGATAAAAGTGCACGAACAGAGCAGAGGCACAGCATAAAAGAGTGTGAGGAGAGCAGAGATACAAGATAGAAGCGTAAGAGAAGACTAGAGCCACAGGATATCAGAGCGTGAGGAGAGCAGAGACGCAGGATAAAAGAGCATGAGGAGAGCAGACACAAAGGATTTAAGAGCACGAGGAGAGCAGAGGCACAGGATAATAGAGCGCAAGGAGAGCAGAAACACAGGATAAAAGAGCACGAGGAGAGCAGAGACACAGGATAAAAGAGCACGACGAGAGCGGCTGAGACACAGGATAAAAGACCATGAGGAGAAAGGAGACACAGGATAAAAGAGCGCTAGGAGAGCAGAGATACAGGATAAAAGAGCACAATGAGAGTGGCGAACACAGAATCAAAGAGCACGAGGAGAGAGCGAAGAAACAATATAAAGGAGCGCGAGGAGTGCTGAGATATGGGATAAAAGCACGAGGTGAGTGGAGACGCAGGATAAAAGTGCACGAGAATGGAGACACATTATTAATGAGCAAGAGGAGAGCACAGGCACAGGATAAAAGAGCGCGAGGATAAGGGAGACGCAGGATAAAAGAGCGTGAGGAGAACGGAGAGACAGAATAAAAGTGTGCGAGGGGAGGGGTGCCATAAGGTAAAAGAACGCGAGGAGAGCAGAGACACAGGTAAAAGAACGCGAAGAGAGAGGTGAAGACACAGGATAAAAGAGCGTGAGGAGAGCAGAGACACAGGACAAAAGAGCGCTAGGAAAGCAGAGTCACAGGTTAAAAGAACGCGTGGATAATGGAGACACAGGATAAAATAATGAGTGAAGAGCAGAGCCACAGGAAAAAGAACATTAGGAGTGCTGAGACGCAGGATATAAGAGCGCAAACAGATTAGAGACACAGGATAAAAGAGCGCAAGGAGAGCCGAGCCACAGGATTAAAGAGCACGAGGAGAGCAGAGACACAGCATAAAAGGGTGTGAGGAGAGCAGAGATATGGGATAAAAGAGCACGAGTAGACTAGAGCCACAGGATAAAATAGCATGAGGAGAGCAGAGATGCAGGATAAAAGAGCGTGAGGAGAACAGACAAAAAGGATAAAAGAACACGAGGAGAGCAGAGACAAAGGATAAAAGAGTACGAGGGGAATGGAGACACAGGATAAAATAATGAGTGGAGAGCAGAGCCAAAGGAAAAAGAGCATGAGGAGTGCGGAGACACAGGATAAAAGAATGTGAGCAGAGCAGAGACACAGGATAAAACAGTGTAAACAGAGCAGAGACACAGGATAAATCAGCACAAGGAGAGCCGAGCCACAGCATAAAAGAGCACGAGCAGAGCAGAGGCACAGCATAAAAGAGTGTGAGGAGAGCAGAGATACAGGATAGAAGAGCACGAGAAGACTAGAGCCACAGGATAAAAGAGCATGAGGAGAGCAGAGGCACAGAGTAATGGAGCGCAAGGGGAGCAGACACAAAGGATTAAAGAGCGTGAGGAGAGCAGAGACACAGGATAATAGAGCGCAAGGAGAGCAGAAACACAGGATAAAAGAGCATGAGGAGAGCAGAGACACAGGAGAAAAGAGCACGATGAGAGTGGCGGGGAGACAGGATAAAAGAGCACAAGGAGAGCAGAGACATAGAATAAAAGAGCAGGAGGAGAGTGGAGACACAGGATAAAAGAGTGCTAGGAGAGCAGAGACACAGGATAAAAGAGCGCAATGATAGTGGCGGAGACACAGAATCAAAGAGCCCGAGGAGAGAGCAAAGACGCAGTATAAAGGAACGCGAGGAGAGCAGAGATATGGGATAAAAGTACGAGGTGAGTGGAGACGCAGGATAAAAGAGCACGAGAATGGAGACACATTATTAATGAGCGAGAGGAGAGCATAGGCACAGGATAAAAGAGCGCGAGGATATGGGAGACGCAGGATAAAAGAGCGTGGGAGAGCAGAGACACAGGATAAAAGAACGCATGGATAATGGAGACACAGGATAAAATAATGAGTGAAGAGCAGAGCCACAGGAAAAATACCATGAGGAGTGCTGAGATGCAGGATATAAGAGCACAACCGGAGTAGAGACACAGGATAAAAGAGCACAAAGGAGAGCCGAGCCACAGGATTAAAGAGCACGAGGAGCCAGAGACACAGCATCAAAGAGTGTGAGGAGAGCAGAGATATGGGATAAAATAGCACGAGAAGTCTAGAGCCATAGGATAAAAGAGCGTTAGGAGAGCAGAGATATAGGATAAAAGTACGAGGTGAGTGGAGACACAGGATAAAAGAGCACGAGAATGGAGACACATTATTAATGAGCGAGAGGAGAGCACAGGCACAGGATAAAAGAGCGCGTGGATAAGGGAGACACAGGATAAAAGAGTGTGAGGAGAGCAGAGCCAAATAAAAAAAAGCATGAGGAGTGCCTAGACACAGGATAAAAAAGTGCGAGCAAAGCAGAGACACATGATAAATGAGCGTGAGGAGAGCAGAGATACAAGATAGAAGAGCACGAGATGACTAGAGCCACAGGACATCAGAGCGTGAGGAGAGCAGAGACGCAGGATAAAAGAGCATGAGGAGAGCAGACACAAAGGATTAAAGAGCACGAGGAGAGCAGAGGCACAGGATAATAGAGCGCAAGGAGAGCAGAAACACAGGATAAAAGAGCACGAGGAGAGCAGAGACACAGGATAAAAGAGCACGAGGAGAGCAGAGACACAGCATAAAAGGGTGTGAGGAGAGCAGAGATATGGGATAAAAGAGCACGAGTAGACTAGAGCCACAGGATAAAATAGCATGAGGAGAGCAGAGATGCAGGATAAAAGAGCGTGAGGAGAACAGACAAAAAGGATAAAAGAACACGAGGAGAGCAGAGACAAAGGATAAAAGAGTACGAGGGGAATGGAGACACAGGATAAAATAATGAGTGGAGAGCAGAGCCAAAGAAAAAAGAGCATGAGGAGTGCGGAGACACAGGATAAAAGAATGTGAGCAGAGCAGAGACACAGGATAAAACAATGCAAACAGAGCAGAGACACAAGATAAATCAGCACAAGGAGAGCCGAGCCACAGGATAAAAGAGCACGAGCAGAGCAGAGGCACAGCATAAAAGAGCGTGAGGAGAGCAGAGGTACAGGATAGAAGAGCACGAGAAGACTAGAGCCACAGCATAAAAGAGCATGAGGAGAGCAGAGGCACAGAATAATGGAGCGCAAGGAGAGCAGACAAAAAGGATTAAAGAGCGTGAGGAGAGCAGAGGCACAGGATAATAGAGCGCAAGGAGAGCAGAAACACAGGATAAAAGAGCATGAGGAGAGCAGAGACACAGGAGAAAAGAGCACGATGAGAGCCGTTGAGACACGGGATAAAAGAGCATGAGGAGAACGGAGACACAGGATAAAAGAGTGCGAGGAGAGTGGCGGGGAGACAGGATAAAAGAGCACAAGGAGAGCAGAGACATAGAATAAAAGAGCAGGAGGAGAGTGGAGACACAGGATAAAAGAGTGCTAGGAGAGCAGAGACACAGGATAAAAGAGCGCAATGATAGTGGCGGAGACACAGAATCAAAGAGCCCGAGGAGAGAGCAAAGATGCAGTATAAAGGAACGCGAGGAGAGCAGAGATATGGGATAAAAGTACGAGGTGAGTGGAGACGCAGGATAAAAGAGCACGAGAATGGAGACACATTATTAATGAGCGAGAGGAGAGCATAGGCACAGGATAAAAGAGCGTGAGGATATGGGAGACGCAGGATAAAAGAGCGTGGGAGAGCAGAGACACAGGATAAAAGAACGCATGGATAATGGAGACACAGGATAAAATAATGAGTGAAGAGCAGAGCCACAGGAAAAATACCATGAGGAGTGCAGAGATGCAGGATATAAGAGCGCATCCGGAGTAGAGACACAGGATAAAAGAGCGCAAGCAGAGCCGAGCCAAAGGATTAAAGAACACGAGGAGCCAGAGAAACAGCATCAAAGAGTGTGAGGAGAGCAGAGATATGGGATAAAATAGCACGAGAATTCTAGAGCCATAGGATAAAAGAGCGTTAGGAGAGCAGAGATATAGGATAAAAGTACGAGGTGAGTGGAGACGCAGGATAAAAGAGCACGAGAATGGAGACGCAGGATAAAGAGCGTGAGGATAGCAGAGCCAAAGAAAAAGGAGCATGAGGAGTGCGGAGAGACAGGATAAAAAAGTGCGAGCATAGCAGAGAAACAAGATAAATCATCACAAGGAGAGCCGAGCCACAGGATAAAAGAGCACGAGCAGAGCAGAGACACAAAATAAAAGAGCGTGTGGAGAGCAGAGATACAAGATAGAAGAGCACGAGAAGACTAAAGCCACAGGATATCAGAGTGTGAGGAGAGCAGAGACGTAGGATAAAAGAGCATGAGGAGAGCAGACACAAAGGATTAAAGAGCACGAGGAGAGCAGAGACACAGGATAAAAGAGCACGACGAGAGCGGCTGAGACACAGGATAAAAGAGTGTGAGGAGAATGGAGACACAGGATAAAAGATTGCGAGGATAGTGGCGGGGAGACAGGATAAAGGAGCACAAGGAGAGCAGAGACATAGAATAAAAGAGCACGAGGAGAGCAGAGACACAGGATAAAAGAGCGCTAGGAGAGCAGAGATACAGGATAAAAGAGCACAATGAGAGTAGCGAACACAGAATCAAAGATTACGAGGAGAGAGCAAAGAAACAATATAAAGGAGCGCGAGGAGTGCTGAGATATGGGATAAAAGCACGAGGTGAGTGGAGACGCAGGATAAAAGAGCACGAGAATGGAGACAGATTATTAATGAGCAAGAGGAAAGCACAGGCACAGGATAAAAGATCGCGAGGATAAGGGAGACGCAGGATAAAAGAGCGTTAGGAGAACGGAGAGACAGAATAAAAGCGTGCGAGGGGAGGGGTGCCATAAGGTAAAAGAACGCGAGGAGAGCAGAGATACAGGTAAAAGAAAACGAGGAGAGTGGTGAAGACACAGGATAAAAGAGCATGAGGAGAGCAGAGACACAGGATAAAAGATTGCGAGGAGAACAGACAAAAAGGAGAAAAGAACACGAGGAGAGCAGAGACACAGGATAAACGAGCGTGAGGAGAGCAGAGACACAGGATAAAAGAGTTTGAGGAGAGCAGAGACACAGGACAAAAGAGTATGAGGAGAATGGAGACACAGGATAAAATAATGAGTGGAGAGCAGAGCCAAAGAAAAAAGAGCATGAGGAATGCGGAGACACAGGATAAAAGAGTGTGAGCAGAGCAGAGACACCAGATAAAACAGTGCAAACAGAGCAGAGACAAAGGATAAAAGAGCACGAGCAGAGCAGCGGCACAGCATAAAAGAGCGTGAGGAGAGCAGAGGTACAGGATAGAAGAGCACGAAAAGACTAGAGCCACAGGATGAAAGAGCATGAGGAGAGCAGACACAAAGGATTAAAGAGCGTGAGGAGAGCAGAGGCACAGGATAATAGAGTGCAAGGAGAGCAGAAACACAGGATAAAAGAGCATGAGGAGAGCAGAGACAAAGGATAAATGAGCACGATGAGAGCGGCTGAGACACGGGATAAAAGAGCGTGAGGAGAACGGAGACACAGGATAAAAGAGCGCGAGGTGAGTGGCGGGGAGAAAGGATAAAAGAGCACAAGGAGAGCCGAGACGTAGAATAAAAGAGCACGAGGAGAGCGGAGACACAGGATAAAAGAATGCTGTGACAGCAGAGACACAGGATAAAAGAACGCTAGGAGAGCAGAGATACAGGATAAAAGAGCACGATAAGAGTGGCGAACACAGAATCAAATAGCCCGAGGAGAGAGCGAAGATACAGTATAAAGGACTGTGAGGAGAGCAGGGATATGGGATAAAAGCACGAGGTGAGTGGAGATGCAGATTAAAAGAGCACGAGAATGGAGACACATTATTAAAGAGCGAGAGGAGAGCACAGACACAGGATAAAATAGCGCGAGGATAAGGGCGACGCAGGATAGAAGAGCATGAGGTGAACAGAAAGACAGAATAAAAGCGTGCGAGGGGAGGGTTGCCATAGGGTAAAAGAACGCGAGGAGAGCAGAGACCCAGGAAAAAGAACGTGAGGAGAGTGCTGAAGACACAGGATAAAAGAGCATGAGGACAGCAGAGACACAGGACAAAAGAGCGTGAGGACAGCAGAGACACAGGATAAAAGAGCGTGAGGAGAGCAGAGACACAGTATTGAAGAACATGAGGAGAGCAGAGACACAGGGTAAAAGAGCACGAGGGGTGGAGGGACAAAGGATAAAAGAGCGCGAGGAGAATGGAGACACAGGATAAAAGAACGCGAGGAGAGCAGAGACACAGGATAAAAGAGCACGAGTAGAATGGAGACACAGGATAAAATAATGAGTGGAGAGCATAGCCATAGGTAAAAGAGCGTGAGGTGTGCATAAACCCAGGATAAAAGAGTGCGAGCAGAGCAGAAACATAGGATAAAAGAGCGCAAGGAGAACAGTGACACAGGATAAAAGAATGTGAGGAGAGCACTGGAGGGATAGGATAAAAGAGCATGAGGATAGTGGAGACGCAGCATAAAAGAGCACGAGGAGAGCAGAGACGCAGAACAATAGAGCACAAGGAGAAGGGAGACACAGTATACAATGACAAGAGGAGAGCGGAGCCACAGGTTAAAAGAGCATGAGGAGAGCAGAGATACAGGATAAAAGAGCATGAGGAGAGCAGAGGCACAGGGTAAAAGAGCACGATGAGCAGAGACACAGGATAAAAGAGCACGAGGAGAGCAGAGACACAGGATAAAAGAACGCGAGGAGAGCAGAGACACAGGATAAAAGAATGCGAGGAGAGCAGATACACAGGATAAAAGAGCACGGGTAGAATGGAGACACAAGATAAAATAATGAGTGGAAAGCACAGCCATAGGTAGAAGAGCGTGAGGTGTGCATAGACCCAGGATAAAAGAGTGCGAGCAGAGCAGAAACATAGGATAAAAGAGCGCAAGTAGAACAGTGACACAGGATAAAAGAACGTGAGGAGAGCGCTGGAGAGACAGGATAAAAGAGCATGAGGATAGTGGAGATGCAGCATAAAAGAGCATGAGGAGAGCAGAGACACAGTATGAAAGAGCGCGAGTAGAATGGAGACACAGGATAAAATAATGAGTGGAGAGGACAGCCATAGGTAAAAGAGCGTGAGGTGTGCATAGACCCAGGATAAAAGCGTGCGAACAGAGCAGAAACAAAGGATAATAGAGTGCAAAGAGAACAGTGACACACGATAAAAGAACGTGAGGATAGCGCTGGAGAGACAGCTTAAAAGAGCATGAGGATAGTGGAGAAGCAGCATAAAAGAGCATGAGGAGAGCAGAGACACAGGATAAAAGAGCTTGTGGAGTGCATATACAAAGGATAAAATAGCGCGAGGAGTGCGGCTTAGATGCAGGATAAAAGACCGGGAGGAGAGCGATGGAGATAAAGTATAAAAGAGCACGAGGAGAGCAGAGACACAGGATAAAAGAGCACGAGTAGAGCAGAGACACAGGAGAAAAGAACATGAGGAGAGCAGAGACACGGTATAAAAGAACGCGAGGAGAGCAGAGACACAGGATGAAAGAGCACGAGTAGAATGGAGACACAGGATAAAATAATGAGTGGAGAGGACAGCCATAGGTAGAAGATCGTGAGCTGTGCATAGACCCAGGATAAAAGAGTGCGAGCAGAGCAGAAACATAGGATAAAAGAGCACAAGGAGAACAGTGACACAGGATAAAAGAATGTGAGGATAGCGCTGGAGAGAAAGGATAAAAGAGCATGAGGATAGTGGAGACGCAGCATAAAAGAGCATGAGGAGAGTGGAGACAAAGGATAAAAGAGCTTGTGGAGCGTATATACAAAGGATAAAATAGCGCGAGGAGTGCGCCTTGGATGCAGGATAAAAGAGCGGGAGGAGAGCGATGGAGATACAGGATAAAAGAGCGTGAGGATAGTGGAGAAACAGGATAAAAGAGTGCGAGGAGAGGGATGGAGACACAGGATAAAAAAATGCAAGAAGAGCAGAGACACAGGATAAAAGAGCGTGAGGAGAGGAGAGACACAGGATAAAAGAGCATGAGGAGAGCAGAGATGCAGAACAAAAGAGCGCATGGAGAAGGGAGACACAGGATACAATAACGAGAGGAGAGCGGTGCCACAGGTTAAAAGAGCATGAGGAGAGCGGAGACACAGGATAAAACAATGCGAGGACAGTGGAGACACAGGCTAAAAGAGCTTGAGGAGAGCATAGATACAGGATAATGGAGCACGAGGAGAGCACAGGCACAGGATAAAAGACCACGAGGAGAGCAGAGACACAGGATAAAAGAGCGCGTGGGTCATGGAGACAGAGGATAAAATAATGAGTGAAGAGCAGAGCCACAGGAAAAAGAACATGAGGAGTGCTGAGACGCAGGATATAAAAGCACAAACAGAGCAGAGTCACAGGATAAAAGAGCACAAGGAGAGCCGAGCCACAGGATTAAAGAGCACGAGGAGAGCAGAGACACAGCATAAAAGAGTATGAGGAAAGCAGAGATATGGGATAAAAGAGCACGAGAAGACTAGAGCCACAGGTTAAAAGAGCATGAGGAGAGCGGAGACACAGGATAAAAGAATGCGAGGACAGTGGAGACAAAGGCTAAAAGAGTGTGAGGAGAGCATAGATACAAGATAAAAGAGCACGAGGAGAGCACAGGCACAGGATAAAAGACCATGAGGAGAGCAGAGACACAGGATAAAAGAGCGCGTGGGTAATGGAGACAGAGGATAAAATAATGAATGAAGAGCAGAGCCACAGGAAAAAGAACATGAGGAGTGCTGAGACGCAGGATATAAAAGCGCAAACATAGCAGAGACACAGGATAAAAGAGCACAAGGAGAGCCGAGCCACAGGATTAAAGAGCACGAGGAGAGCAGAGACACAGCATAAAAGAGTATGAGGAGAGCAGAGATATGGGATAAAAGAGCACGAGAAGACTAGAGCCAGAGGATAAAAGAGCATGAGGAGAGCAGAGATGCAGGATAAAAGCACGCTAGGAGAACAGACACAAAGGATAAAAGAACACGAGGAGAGCAGAGACACAGGATAAATGAGCGTGAGGAGAGAAGAGACACAGGATAAAAGAGAGTAAGGAGAGCAGAGACACAGGATAAAAGAGCACGAGGAGAGCAGAGACACAGGATAAAAGTGTGCAAGGAGAGCAGAGACACAGGATAAAAGAGGGCGAGGAGAACAGAGACACATGATAAAAGTGTATGAGGAGAATGGAGACACAGGATAAAATAATGAGTGGAGAGCAGAGGCAAAGAAAAAAGAGCATGAGGAGTGCGGAGACACATGATAAAAGAGTGTGAGCAGAGCAGAGACACCGGATAAAACAGTGCAAACAGAGCAGTGACAAAGGATAAATCAGCACAAGGAGAGCCGAGCCACAGGATAAAAGAGCACGAGCAGAGAAGAGGCACAGCATAAAAGAGTGTGAGGAGAGCAGAGATACAGGATAGGAGAGCACGAGAAGACTAGAGCCAAAGGATAAAAGAGCGTGAAGAGAGCAGACACAAAGGATTAAAGAGCGTGAGGAGAGCAGAGGCACAGGATAATAGAGTGCAAGGAGAGCAGACACAAAGGATTAAAGAGCGTGAGGAGAGCAGAGGCACAGGATAATAGAGCGCAAGTAGAGCAGAAACACAGGATAAAAGAGCATGAGGAGAGCAGAGACACAGGATAAAAGAGCACGACGAGAGCGGCTGAGACATGGGATAAAAGAGCGTGAGGAGAACGGGGACACAGGATAAAAGAGCACGAGGGGAGGGGAGACCCAGGATAAAAGAATGCTAGGAGAGTAGAGACACAAGATAAAAGTGCGCAATGTTAGTGGTGGAGACACAGAATCAAAGAGCCTTAGGAGAGAGCGAAGACACAGTATAAAGGAATGCGAGCAGAGCGGAGATATGGGATAAAAGCTTGAGGTGAGTGGAGACACAGGATAAAAGTGCACGAGAATGGAGACACATTATTAATGAGCGAGAGGAGTGCACAGGCACAGGATAAAAGAGCGCGAGGATAAGGGAGACGCAGGATAAAAGAGCTTGTGGAGTGCAGGTACAAAGGATAAAATAGCGCGAGGAGTGCGGCTTAGATGCAGGATAAAAGAGTGGGAGGAGAGCGATGGAGATAAAGGATAAAATAGCGCGAGGATAGTGGAGAAACAGGATAAACGAGTGCGTGGAGAGGGATGGAGACACAGGATAACAAAATGCAAGAAGAGAGGAGACACAGGATAAAAGAGCGTGAGGAGAGGAGAGACACAGGATAAAAGAGCACGAGGAGAGCAGAGACACAGAACAAAAGAGCTCATGGAGAAGGGAGACACAGGATACAATAACGAGAGGAGAGCGGAGCCACAGGTTAAAAGAGCATGAGGAGAGCAGAGATACAGGATAAAAGAGCATGAGGAGAGCGGAGACACAGGATAAAAGAATGCGAGGACAGCGGAGACACAGGCTAAAAGAGTGTGAGGAGAGGATAGATACAGGATAAAAGAGCACGAAGAGAACACAGACACAGGATGAAAGTGCAGGAGGAGAGCTGAGCGACAGTATAAAAGATTGTGAGGAGAGACACAGCATAAAAGAGCGTGAGGAGAGCGAAGAAACAGGATAAAAGAGCGTGAGGAGAGCGGAGACACAAGATAAAAGAGCATGAGGAGAGCAGATGCACATGATAAAAGAGCATGAGGGGAGCAGAGAAACAGGATAAAAGAGCGCGAGGAGAGCAGAGACACAGGATAAAAGAGCATGAGGAGAGCACAGACACAGGATAAAAGAATGTGAGGACAGCGGACACAGGCTAAAAGAGTGTGAGGAGAACATAGATACAGGATAAAAGAGCACGAGGAGAGCACAGACACAGGATGAAAGTGCAGGAGGAAAGCAGAGCGACAGGATAAAAGATTGTGAGGAGAGACACAGCAAAAAAGAGCATGAGGAGAGCGAAGAAACAGGATAAAAGAGCGTGAGGAGAGCGGAGACAAAGGATAAAAGAGCATGAGGAGAGCTGATGGACATGATAAAAGAGCATGCGGGGAGCAGAAAAACAGGATAAAAGAGCGCGAGGAGAGTAGAGACACTGGATAAAAGAGTGCGAGGAGAGCAGAGACACAGGATAATAGAGCGTGTGGAAAATGGATACATAGGATAAGATAATGAGTGAAGAGCAGATCCACAGGAAAAAGAGCGTGAGGTGTGTGGAGACTCAGGATATAAGAACGCAAACAGAGAAGAGACACAGGATAAAAGAGCATGAGGAGAGCAGAGACACATGATAAAAGAGCACGAGGAGAGCAGATACACAGTATAGAAGAGTGTGAGGAGAGCATAGACACAGGATAAAAGTGCGTGAGGAGAGCTGAGACACAGGATAAAAGGGGGCGAGGAGAGCAGAGACTCAGGATAAAAGAGAATGAGTAGAATGGATACACAGGATAAAATAATGTGTGGAGAGCAGAACTAAAGGAAAAAGAGCATGAGGAGTGCGGAGACGCAGGATAAAAGAGCGCGATGAGAGCATAGATACAGGATAAAAGAACGTGAGGAGAGCAGAGACTCCGGATAAAAGAGCACAAGGAGAGCGGATGAGACACGGGATAAAAGAGTGCGAGGAGAACGGAGATACAGGATAAAAGCGCTAGGAGAGTGACGGGGAGACAGGATAAAAGAGCACAAGGAGAGCAGAGACATAGGCTAAATGAGCACGAGGAGAGCAGAGACACAGGATAAAAGAGCGCTAGGATAGCAGACACAGGTTAAAAGAGCGCGAGGAGAGTGGCGGAGACACAGAATCAAAGAGCGCGAGGAGAGAGTGAAGACATAGTATAAAGGATTGCGAGGAGAGTGGAGACACAGGATAAAAGCACGAGGTGAGGGGAGACGCAGGATAAGAGAGGGCGTGGAGAATCGAGACACAGGATAAAATAATGAGTGAAGAGCAGATCCACAGGAAAAAGAGCGTGAGGAGTGTGGAGACTCAGGATCTAGGAGCGCAAACAGACCAGAGACACAGGATAAAAGAGTGCGAGGAGAGCAGAGACACAGGATAAAAGAGCTTGTGGAGAATGGAGACACAGGATAAAATAATGCGCGAAGAGCAGATCCACAGGAAATAGAGAGTGAGGAGTGTGGAGACTCAGGATATAAGAGCGCAAACAGAGAAGAGACACAGGATAAAAGAGCACAAAGGGAGCAGAGACACAGGAAAAAAGAGCGCGAGGAGATTAGAGACACAGGATAAAAGAGCGTGAGGAGAGCATAGACACAGGATAAAAGTGTGCGAGGAGAGCTGAGACACAGGATAAAAGGGGGCGAGGAGAGCAGAGACACAGGATAAAAAAGAATGAGTAGAATGATGCACAGGATAAAATAATGAGTGGAGAGCAGAGCCAAAGGAAAAAGAGCGTGAGGAGTGCGGAGATGCAGGATAAAAGAGCGCGATGAGAGCATAGATACAGGATAAAAGACCATGAGGAGAGCAGAGACACCGGATAAAAGAGCACAAGCATAGCGGCTGAGACACGGGATAAAAGAGTGCGAGGAGCACGTAGACACAGGATTAAAGCGCGAGGAGAGTGACGGGGAGACAGAATAAAAGAGCACAAGGAGAGCAGAGACATAGGCTAAATGAGCACGAGGAGAGCGGAGACACAGGATGAAAGAGCGCTAGGATAGCAGACACAGGATAAAAGAGGGTGAAGAGAGTGGCGAAGACACAGAATCAAAGAGCGTGAGGAGAGAGTGAAGACAAAGTATAAAGGAGCACGAGGAGAACGGAGACACAGTATAAAAGCACGAGGTGAGCGGAGACGCAGGATAACAGAGCGCGAGAATGGAGACACATTATTAATGAGCGCAAGGAGAGCACAGACACAGGATAAAAGAGCGCGAGGATAAGGGAGACGCAGGATAAAAGAGCATGAGGAGAACGGAGACACAGGATAAAAGCGTGTGGGGGAGGGGTGCCACAGGGTAAAACAACGCGAGGAGAGCAGAGACACAGGTAAAAGAGCGTGAGGAGAGCAGAGACACAGGACAAAAGAGCGTGAGGAGAGCAGAGACACAGGACAAAAGAGCGCAAGGAGAGTAGAGTCACAGGATGAAAGAAAGCGTGAATAATGGAGACACAGGATAAAATAATGAGTGAAGAGCAGAGCCACAGGAAAAAGAACATGAGGAGTGCTGAGACACAGGATATAAGAGCGCAAACAGAGCAGAGACACAGGACAAAAGAGTGCAAAGAGAGCCGAGCCACAGGATTAAGGAGCACGAGGAGAGCAGAGACACCGCATAAAAGAGTGTGAGGAGAGCAGAGATACAGGACAAAAGAGCGCAAGGAGAGTAGAGTCACAGGATAAAAGAAAGCGTGAATAATGGAGACACAGGATAAAATAATGAGTGAAGAGCAGAGCCACAGGAAAAAGAACATGAGGAGTGCTGAGACGCAGGATATAAGAGCGCAAACAGAGCAGAGACACAGGACAAAAGAGCGCGAGGAGAGCAGAGTCACAGGATAAAAGAACGCATGGATAATGGAGACACAGGATAAATTAATGAGTGAAGAGCAGAGCCACAGGAAAAAGAACATGAGGAGTGCTGAGACGCAGGATATAAGAGCACAAACAGAGCAGAGACACAGGATAAAAGAGTGCAAAGAGAGCCGAGCCACAGGATTAAGGAGCACGAGGAGAGCAGAGACACCGCATAAAAGAGTGTGAGGAGAGCAGAGATATGGGATTGAAGAGCACGAGAAGACGAGAGCCACAGGATTAAAGAGCATGAGGAGAGCAGAGATGCAGGATAAAAGAGCGCGAGGAGAACAGACACAAAGGATAAAAGAACACAAGGAGAGCAGAGACACAGGATAAACGAGCTTGAGGAGAACAGAGACACAGGATAAAAGAGTGTGAGGAGAGCAGACACAGGATAAAAGAGGGTGAAGAGAGTGGCGAAGACACAGAATCAAAGAGCGTGAGGAGAGAGTGAAGACAAAGTATAAAGGAGCGCGAGGAGAACGGAGACATAGTATAAAAGCACGAGGTGAGCGGAGACGCAGGATAACAGAGCGCGAGAATGGAGACACATTATTAATGAGCGCAAGGAGAGCACAGACACAGGATAAAAGAGCGCGAGGATAAGGGAGACGCAGGATAAAAGAGCATGAGGAGAACGGAGACACAGGATAAAAGCGTGTGGGGGAGGGGTGCCACAGGGTAAAACAACGCGAGGAGAGCAGAGACACAGGTAAAAGAGCGTGAGGAGAGCAGAGACACAGGACAAAAGAGCGTGAGGAGAGCAGAGACACAGGACAAAAGAGCGCAAGGAGAGTAGAGTCACAGGATAAAAGAAAGCGTGAATAATGGAGACACAGGATAAAATAATGAGTGAAGAGCAGAGCCATAGGAAAAAGAACATGAGGAGTGCTGAGACGCAGGATATAAGAGCGCAAACAGAGCAGAGACACAGGATAAAAGAGCGCGAGGAGAGCAGAGTCACAGGATAAAAGAACGCGTGGATAATGGAGACACAGGATAAATTAATGAGTGAAGAGCAGAGCCACAGGAAAAAGAACATGAGGAGTGCTGAGACGCAGGATATAAGAGCACAAACAGAGCAGAGACACAGGATAAAAGAGTGCAAAGAGAGCCGAGCCACAGGATTAAGGAGCACGAGGAGAGCAGAGACACCGCATAAAAGAGTGTGAGGAGAGCAGAGATACAGGACAAAAGAGCGCAAGGAGAGTAGAGTCACAGGATAAAAGAAAGCGTGAATAATGGAGACACAGGATAAAATAATGAGTGAAGAGCAGAGCCACAGGAAAAAGAACATGAGGAGTGCTGAGACGCAGGATATAAGAGCGCAAACAGAGCAGAGACACAGGACAAAAGAGCGCGAGGAGAGCAGAGTCACAGGATAAAAGAACGCATGGATAATGGAGACACAGGATAAATTAATGAGTGAAGAGCAGAGCCACAGGAAAAAGAACATGAGGAGTGCTGAGACGCAGGATATAAGAGCACAAACAGAGCAGATACACAGGATAAAAGAGTGCAAAGAGAGCCGAGCCACAGGATTAAGGAGCACGAGGAGAGCAGAGACACCGCATAAAAGAGTGTGAGGAGAGCAGAGATATGGGATTGAAGAGCACGAGAAGACGAGAGCCACAGGATTAAAGAGCATGAGGAGAGCAGAGATGCAGGATAAAAGAGCGTGAGGACAGCAGAGACACAGGATAAAAGAGCGTGAGGAGAGCAGAGACACAGTATTGAAGAACATGAGGAGAGCAGAGACACAGGGTAAAAGAGCACGAGGGGTGGAGGGACAAAGGATAAAAGAGCGCGAGGAGAATGGAGACACAGGATAAAAGAACGCGAGGAGAGCAGAGACACAGGATAAAAGAGCACGAGTAGAATGGAGACACAGGATAAAATAATGAGTGGAGAGCATAGCCATAGGTAAAAGAGCGTGAGGTGTGCATAAACCCAGGATAAAAGAGTGCGAGCAGAGCAGAAACATAGGATAAAAGAGCGCAAGGAGAACAGTGACACAGGATAAAAGAATGTGAGGAGAGCACTGGAGGGATAGGATAAAAGAGCATGAGGATAGTGGAGACGCAGCATAAAAGAGCACGAGGAGAGCAGAGACGCAGAACAATAGAGCACAAGGAGAAGGGAGACACAGTATACAATGACAAGAGGAGAGCGGAGCCACAGGTTAAAAGAGCATGAGGAGAGCAGAGATACAGGATAAAAGAGCATGAGGAGAGCAGAGGCACAAGGTAAAAGAGCACGATGAGCAGAGACACAGGATAAAAGAGCACGAGGAGAGCAGAGACACAGGATAAAAGAACGCGAGGAGAGCAGAGACACAGGATAAAAGAATGCGAGGAGAGCAGATACACAGGATAAAAGAGCACGGGTAGAATGGAGACACAAGATAAAATAATGAGTGGAAAGCACAGCCATAGGTAGAAGAGCGTGAGGTGTGCATAGACCCAGGATAAAAGAGTGCGAGCAGAGCAGAAACATAGGATAAAAGAGCGCAAGTAGAACAGTGACACAGGATAAAAGAACGTGAGGAGAGCGCTGGAGAGACAGGATAAAAGAGCATGAGGATAGTGGAGATGCAGCATAAAAGAGCATGAGGAGAGCAGAGACACAGTATGAAAGAGCGCGAGTAGAATGGAGACACAGGATAAAATAATGAGTGGAGAGGACAGCCATAGGTAAAAGAGCGTGAGGTGTGCATAGACCCAGGATAAAAGCGTGCGAACAGAGCAGAAACATAGGATAAAAGAGTGCAAAGAGAACAGTGACACACGATAAAAGAACGTGAGGATAGCGCTGGAGAGACAGCTTAAAAGAGCATGAGGATAGTGGAGAAGCAGCATAAAAGAGCATGAGGAGAGCAGAGACACAGGATAAAAGAGCTTGTGGAGTGCATATACAAAGGATAAAATAGCGCGAGGAGTGCGGCTTAGATGCAGGATAAAAGACCGGGAGGAGAGCGATGGAGATAAAGTATAAAAGAGCACGAGGAGAGCAGAGACACAGGATAAAAGAGCACGAGTAGAGCAGAGACACAGGAGAAAAGAACATGAGGAGAGCAGAGACACGGTATAAAAGAACGCGAGGAGAGCAGAGACACAGGATGAAAGAGCACGAGTAGAATGGAGACACAGGATAAAATAATGAGTGGAGAGGACAGCCATAGGTAGAAGATCGTGAGCTGTGCATAGACCCAGGATAAAAGAGTGCGAGCAGAGCAGAAACATAGGATAAAAGAGCACAAGGAGAACAGTGACACAGGATAAAAGAATGTGAGGATAGCGCTGGAGAGAAAGGATAAAAGAGCATGAGGATAGTGGAGACGCAGCATAAAAGAGCATGAGGAGAGTGGAGACAAAGGATAAAAGAGCTTGTGGAGCGTATATACAAAGGATAAAATAGCGCGAGGAGTGCGCCTTGGATGCAGGATAAAAGAGCGGGAGGAGAGCGATGGAGATACAGGATAAAAGAGCGTGAGGATAGTGGAGAAACAGGATAAAAGAGTGCGAGGAGAGGGATGGAGACACAGGATAAAAAAATGCAAGAAGAGCAGAGACACAGGATAAAAGAGCGTGAGGAGAGGAGAGACACAGGATAAAAGAGCATGAGGAGAGCAGAGATGCAGAACAAAAGAGCGCATGGAGAAGGGAGACACAGGATACAATAACGAGAGGAGAGCGGTGCCACAGGTTAAAAGAGCATGAGGAGAGCGGAGACACAGGATAAAACAATGCGAGGACAGTGGAGACACAGGCTAAAAGAGCTTGAGGAGAGCATAGATACAGGATAATGGAGCACGAGGAGAGCACAGGCACAGGATAAAAGACCACGAGGAGAGCAGAGACACAGGATAAAAGAGCGCGTGGGTCATGGAGACAGAGGATAAAATAATGAGTGAAGAGCAGAGCCACAGGAAAAAGAACATGAGGAGTGCTGAGACGCAGGATATAAAAGCACAAACAGAGCAGAGTCACAGGATAAAAGAGCACAAGGAGAGCCGAGCCACAGGATTAAAGAGCACGAGGAGAGCAGAGACACAGCATAAAAGAGTATGAGGAAAGCAGAGATATGGGATAAAAGAGCACGAGAAGACTAGAGCCACAGGTTAAAAGAGCATGAGGAGAGCGGAGACACAGGATAAAAGAATGCGAGGACAGTGGAGACAAAGGCTAAAAGAGTGTGAGGAGAGCATAGATACAAGATAAAAGAGCACGAGGAGAGCACAGGCACAGGATAAAAGACCATGAGGAGAGCAGAGACACAGGATAAAAGAGCGCGTGGGTAATGGAGACAGAGGATAAAATAATGAATGAAGAGCAGAGCCACAGGAAAAAGAACATGAGGAGTGCTGAGACGCAGGATATAAAAGCGCAAACATAGCAGAGACACAGGATAAAAGAGCACAAGGAGAGCCGAGCCACAGGATTAAAGAGCACGAGGAGAGCAGAGACACAGCATAAAAGAGTATGAGGAGAGCAGAGATATGGGATAAAAGAGCACGAGAAGACTAGAGCCAGAGGATAAAAGAGCATGAGGAGAGCAGAGATGCAGGATAAAAGCACGCTAGGAGAACAGACACAAAGGATAAAAGAACACGAGGAGAGCAGAGACACAGGATAAATGAGCGTGAGGAGAGAAGAGACACAGGATAAAAGAGAGTAAGGAGAGCAGAGACACAGGATAAAAGAGCACGAGGAGAGCAGAGACACAGGATAAAAGTGTGCAAGGAGAGCAGAGACACAGGATAAAAGAGGGCGAGGAGAACAGAGACACATGATAAAAGTGTATGAGGAGAATGGAGACACAGGATAAAATAATGAGTGGAGAGCAGAGGCAAAGAAAAAAGAGCATGAGGAGTGCGGAGACACATGATAAAAGAGTGTGAGCAGAGCAGAGACACCGGATAAAACAGTGCAAACAGAGCAGTGACAAAGGATAAATCAGCACAAGGAGAGCCGAGCCACAGGATAAAAGAGCACGAGCAGAGAAGAGGCACAGCATAAAAGAGTGTGAGGAGAGCAGAGATACAGGATAGGAGAGCACGAGAAGACTAGAGCCAAAGGATAAAAGAGCGTGAAGAGAGCAGACACAAAGGATTAAAGAGCGTGAGGAGAGCAGAGGCACAGGATAATAGAGTGCAAGGAGAGCAGACACAAAGGATTAAAGAGCGTGAGGAGAGCAGAGGCACAGGATAATAGAGCGCAAGTAGAGCAGAAACACAGGATAAAAGAGCATGAGGAGAGCAGAGACACAGGATAAAAGAGCACGACGAGAGCGGCTGAGACATGGGATAAAAGAGCGTGAGGAGAACGGGGACACAGGATAAAAGAGCACGAGGGGAGGGGAGACCCAGGATAAAAGAATGCTAGGAGAGTAGAGACACAAGATAAAAGTGCGCAATGTTAGTGGTGGAGACACAGAATCAAAGAGCCTTAGGAGAGAGCGAAGACACAGTATAAAGGAATGCGAGCAGAGCGGAGATATGGGATAAAAGCTTGAGGTGAGTGGAGACACAGGATAAAAGTGCACGAGAATGGAGACACATTATTAATGAGCGAGAGGAGTGCACAGGCACAGGATAAAAGAGCGCGAGGATAAGGGAGACGCAGGATAAAAGAGCTTGTGGAGTGCAGGTACAAAGGATAAAATAGCGCGAGGAGTGCGGCTTAGATGCAGGATAAAAGAGTGGGAGGAGAGCGATGGAGATAAAGGATAAAATAGCGCGAGGATAGTGGAGAAACAGGATAAACGAGTGCGTGGAGAGGGATGGAGACACAGGATAACAAAATGCAAGAAGAGAGGAGACACAGGATAAAAGAGCGTGAGGAGAGGAGAGACACAGGATAAAAGAGCACGAGGAGAGCAGAGACACAGAACAAAAGAGCTCATGGAGAAGGGAGACACAGGATACAATAACGAGAGGAGAGCGGAGCCACAGGTTAAAAGAGCATGAGGAGAGCAGAGATACAGGATAAAAGAGCATGAGGAGAGCGGAGACACAGGATAAAAGAATGCGAGGACAGCGGAGACACAGGCTAAAAGAGTGTGAGGAGAGGATAGATACAGGATAAAAGAGCACGAAGAGAACACAGACACAGGATGAAAGTGCAGGAGGAGAGCTGAGCGACAGTATAAAAGATTGTGAGGAGAGACACAGCAAAAAAGAGCATGAGGAGAGCGAAGAAACAGGATAAAAGAGCGTGAGGAGAGCGGAGACACAAGATAAAAGAGCATGAGGAGAGCAGATGCACATGATAAAAGAGCATGAGGGGAGCAGAGAAACAGGATAAAAGAGCGCGAGGAGAGCAGAGACACAGGATAAAAGAGCATGAGGAGAGCACAGACACAGGATAAAAGAATGTGAGGACAGCGGACACAGGCTAAAAGAGTGTGAGGAGAACATAGATACAGGATAAAAGAGCACGAGGAGAGCACAGACACAGGATGAAAGTGCAGGAGGAAAGCAGAGCGACAGGATAAAAGATTGTGAGGAGAGACACAGCAAAAAAGAGCATGAGGAGAGTGAAGAAACAGGATAAAAGAGCGTGAGGAGAGCGGAGACAAAGGATAAAAGAGCATGAGGAGAGCTGATGGACATGATAAAAGAGCATGCGGGGAGCAGAAAAACAGGATAAAAGAGCGCGAGGAGAGTAGAGACACTGGATAAAAGAGTGCGAGGAGAGCAGAGACACAGGATAATAGAGCGTGTGGAAAATGGATACATAGGATAAGATAATGAGTGAAGAGCAGATCCACAGGAAAAAGAGCGTGAGGTGTGTGGAGACTCAGGATATAAGAACGCAAACAGAGAAGAGACACAGGATAAAAGAGCATGAGGAGAGCAGAGACACATGATAAAAGAGCACGAGGAGAGCAGATACACAGTATAGAAGAGTGTGAGGAGAGCATAGACACAGGATAAAAGTGCGTGAGGAGAGCTGAGACACAGGATAAAAGGGGGCGAGGAGAGCAGAGACTCAGGATAAAAGAGAATGAGTAGAATGGATACACAGGATAAAATAATGTGTGGAGAGCAGAACTAAAGGAAAAAGAGCATGAGGAGTGCGGAGACGCAGGATAAAAGAGCGCGATGAGAGCATAGATACAGGATAAAAGAACGTGAGGAGAGCAGAGACTCCGGATAAAAGAGCACAAGGAGAGCGGATGAGACACGGGATAAAAGAGTGCGAGGAGAACGGAGATACAGGATAAAAGCGCTAGGAGAGTGACGGGGAGACAGGATAAAAGAGCACAAGGAGAGCAGAGACATAGGCTAAATGAGCATGAGGAGAGCAGAGACACAGGATAAAAGAGCGCTAGGATAGCAGACACAGGTTAAAAGAGCGCGAGGAGAGTGGCGGAGACACAGAATCAAAGAGCGCGAGGAGAGAGTGAAGACATAGTATAAAGGATTGCGAGGAGAGTGGAGACACAGGATAAAAGCACGAGGTGAGGGGAGACGCAGGATAAGAGAGGGCGTGGAGAATCGAGACACAGGATAAAATAATGAGTGAAGAGCAGATCCACAGGAAAAAGAGCGTGAGGAGTGTGGAGACTCAGGATCTAGGAGCGCAAACAGACCAGAGACACAGGATAAAAGAGTGCGAGGAGAGCAGAGACACAGGATAAAAGAGCGTGTGGAGAATGGAGACACAGGATAAAATAATGCGCGAAGAGCAGATCCACAGGAAATAGAGAGTGAGGAGTGTGGAGACTCAGGATATAAGAGCGCAAACAGAGAAGAGACACAGGATAAAAGAGCACAAAGGGAGCAGAGACACAGAAAAAAGAGCGCGAGGAGATTAGAGACACAGGATAAAAGAGCGTGAGGAGAGCATAGACACAGGATAAAAGTGTGCGAGGAGAGCTGAGACACAGGATAAAAGGGGGCGAGGAGAGCAGAGACACAGGATAAAAAAGAATGAGTAGAATGATGCACAGGATAAAATAATGAGTGGAGAGCAGAGCCAAAGGAAAAAGAGCGTGAGGAGTGCGGAGATGCAGGATAAAAGAGCGCGATGAGAGCATAGATACAGGATAAAAGACCATGAGGAGAGCAGAGACACCGGATAAAAGAGCACAAGCATAGCGGCTGAGACACGGGATAAAAGAGTGCGAGGAGCACGTAGACACAGGATTAAAGCGCGAGGAGAGTGACGGGGAGACAGAATAAAAGAGCACAAGGAGAGCAGAGACATAGGCTAAATGAGCACGAGGAGAGCGGAGACACAGGATGAAAGAGCGCTAGGATAGCAGACACAGGATAAAAGAGGGTGAAGAGAGTGGCGAAGACACAGAATCAAAGAGCGTGAGGAGAGAGTGAAGACAAAGTATAAAGGAGCACGAGGAGAATGGAGACACAGTATAAAAGCACGAGGTGAGCGGAGACGCAGGATAACAGAGCGCGAGAATGGAGACACATTATTAATGAGCGCAAGGAGAGCACAGACAC
Source organism: Carcharodon carcharias (assembly GCF_017639515.1). Classification (NCBI taxonomy): domain Eukaryota; kingdom Metazoa; phylum Chordata; class Chondrichthyes; order Lamniformes; family Lamnidae; genus Carcharodon; species Carcharodon carcharias. The sequence goes on along the minus strand of NC_054481.1, from coordinate 77,478,483 downwards.
AGGATAAAAGAGCGCGAGGATAAGGGAGACGCAGGATAAAAGAGCATGAGGAGAACGGAGACACAGGATAAAAGCGTGTGGGGGAGGGGTGCCACAGGGTAAAACAACGCGAGGAGAGCAGAGACACAGGTAAAAGAGCGTGAGGAGAGCAGAGACACAGGACAAAAGAGCGTGAGGAGAGCAGAGACACAGGACAAAAGAGCGCAAGGAGAGTAGAGTCACAGGATGAAAGAAAGCGTGAATAATGGAGACACAGGATAAAATAATGAGTGAAGAGCAGAGCCACAGGAAAAAGAACATGAGGAGTGCTGAGACACAGGATATAAGAGCGCAAACAGAGCAGAGACACAGGACAAAAGAGTGCAAAGAGAGCCGAGCCACAGGATTAAGGAGCACGAGGAGAGCAGAGACACCGCATAAAAGAGTGTGAGGAGAGCAGAGATACAGGACAAAAGAGCGCAAGGAGAGTAGAGTCACAGGATAAAAGAAAGCGTGAATAATGGAGACACAGGATAAAATAATGAGTGAAGAGCAGAGCCACAGGAAAAAGAACATGAGGAGTGCTGAGACGCAGGATATAAGAGCGCAAACAGAGCAGAGACACAGGACAAAAGAGCGCGAGGAGAGCAGAGTCACAGGATAAAAGAACGCATGGATAATGGAGACACAGGATAAATTAATGAGTGAAGAGCAGAGCCACAGGAAAAAGAACATGAGGAGTGCTGAGACGCAGGATATAAGAGCACAAACAGAGCAGAGACACAGGATAAAAGAGTGCAAAGAGAGCCGAGCCACAGGATTAAGGAGCACGAGGAGAGCAGAGACACCGCATAAAAGAGTGTGAGGAGAGCAGAGATATGGGATTGAAGAGCACGAGAAGACGAGAGCCACAGGATTAAAGAGCATGAGGAGAGCAGAGATGCAGGATAAAAGAGCGCGAGGAGAACAGACACAAAGGATAAAAGAACACAAGGAGAGCAGAGACACAGGATAAACGAGCTTGAGGAGAACAGAGACACAGGATAAAAGAGTGTGAGGAGAGCAGACACAGGATAAAAGAGGGTGAAGAGAGTGGCGAAGACACAGAATCAAAGAGCGTGAGGAGAGAGTGAAGACAAAGTATAAAGGAGCGCGAGGAGAACGGAGACATAGTATAAAAGCACGAGGTGAGCGGAGACGCAGGATAACAGAGCACGAGAATGGAGACACATTATTAATGAGCGCAAGGAGAGCACAGACACAGGATAAAAGAGCGCGAGGATAAGGGAGACGCAGGATAAAAGAGCATGAGGAGAACGGAGACACAGGATAAAAGCGTGTGGGGGAGGGGTGCCACAGGGTAAAACAACGCGAGGAGAGCAGAGACACAGGTAAAAGAGCGTGAGGAGAGCAGAGACACAGGACAAAAGAGCGTGAGGAGAGCAGAGATACAGGACAAAAGAGCGCAAGGAGAGTAGAGTCACAGGACAAAAGAAAGCGTGAATAATGGAGACACAGGATAAAATAATGAGTGAAGAGCAGAGCCATAGGAAAAAGAACATGAGGAGTGCTGAGACGCAGGATATAAGAGCGCAAACAGAGCAGAGACACAGGACAAAAGAGCGCGAGGAGAGCAGAGTCACAGGATAAAAGAACGCGTGGATAATGGAGACACAGGATAAATTAATGAGTGAAGAGCAGAGCCACAGGAAAAAGAACATGAGGAGTGCTGAGACGCAGGATATAAGAGCACAAACAGAGCAGAGACACAGGATAAAAGAGTGCAAAGAGAGCCGAGCCACAGGATTAAGGAGCACGAGGAGAGCAGAGACACCGCATAAAAGAGTGTGAGGAGAGCAGAGATACAGGACAAAAGAGCGCAAGGAGAGTAGAGTCACAGGATAAAAGAAAGCGTGAATAATGGAGACACAGGATAAAATAATGAGTGAAGAGCAGAGCCACAGGAAAAAGAACATGAGGAGTGCTGAGACGCAGGATATAAGAGCGCAAACAGAGCAGAGACACAGGACAAAAGAGCGCGAGGAGAGCAGAGTCACAGGATAAAAGAACGCATGGATAATGGAGACACAGGATAAATTAATGAGTGAAGAGCAGAGCCACAGGAAAAAGAACATGAGGAGTGCTGAGACGCAGGATATAAGAGCACAAACAGAGCAGAGACACAGGATAAAAGAGTGCAAAGAGAGCCGAGCCACAGGATTAAGGAGCACGAGGAGAGCAGAGACACCGCATAAAAGAGTGTGAGGAGAGCAGAGATATGGGATTGAAGAGCACGAGAAGACGAGAGCCACAGGATTAAAGCGCATGAGGAGAGCAGAGATGCAGGATAAAAGAGCGCGAGGAGAACAGACACAAAGGATAAAAGAACACAAGGAGAGCAGAGACACAGGATAAACGAGCTTGAGGAGAACAGAGACACAGGATAAAAGAGTGTGAGGAGAGCAGAAACACAGGATAAAAGAGCACGAGGAGAGCAGAGACACAGGATAAAAGTGTGCAAGGAGAGCAGAGACACAGGATAAAAGAGGCCGAGGAGAGCAGAGACGCAGGATAAAAGTGTTTGAGGAGAATGGAAACACAGGATAAAATAATGAGTGGAGAGCAGAGCCAAAGAAAAAAGAGCATGAGGAGTGCGGAGACACAGGAAAAAAGAGTGTGAGCAGAGCAGAGACACCAGATAAAACAGTGCAAACAGAGCAGAGACACAGGATAAATCAGCACAAGGAGAGCCGAGCCACAGGTTAAAACAGCAGGAGCAGAGCAGAGGCATAGCATAAAAGAGCGTGAGGAGAGCAGAGATACAGGATAGAAGAGCACGAGAAGACTAGAGCCACAGGATAAAAGAGCGTGAGGAAAGCAGACACAAATGATTAAAGAACGTGAGGCGATCAGTGGCACAGGATAATAGAGCGCGAGGAGATCAGAAACAAAGGATAAAAGAGCACGAGGAGAGCAGAGACACAGGATAATAGAGCACGATGATAGCGGCTGAGACAGGGGATAAAAGAGCATGAGTAGAACGGAGACACAGGATTAAAGTGCGTGAGGAGAGTGGCGGGAAGACAGGATAAAAGAGCACAAGGAGAGCAGAGACCTAGAATAAAAGAGCACGAGGTGAGCGGAGACACAGGATAAAAGAGTGCTAGGAGAGCAGAGACACAGGATAAAAGAGCGCAATGATAGTGGCAGTCACACAGAATCAAAGAGCCCGAGGAGAGAGCGAAGACACAGTATAAAGGAATGCGAGCAGAGCGGAGATATGGGATAAAAGCACGAGGTGAGTGGAGACGCAGGAAAGAAGAGCACGAGAATGGAGACACATTATTAAAGAGTGAGAGGAGAGCACAGGCACAGGATAAAAGAGTGCAAGGATAAGGGAGACGCAGGATAAAAGAGCATGAGGAGAACTGAGAGACAGAATAAAATAATGAGTGGAGAGCATAGCCATAGGTAAAAGAGCTTGAAGTGTGCATAACCCAGGATAAAAGAGTGCGAGCAGAGCAGAAACATAGGATAAAAGAGCACAAGGAGAACAGTGACACAGGATAAAAGAACGTGAGGAGGGCGCTGGAGAGACAGGATAAAAGAGCATGGGGATAGTGGAGATGCAGCATTAAAGAGCATCAGGGGAGCAACGACACAGGATAAAAGAGCTTGTGGAGTGCAGATAAAAAGGATAAAATAGCGCGAAGACTGCGGCTTAGATGCAGGATAAAAGAGTGGGAGGAGAGCGATGGAGATAAAGGATAAAATAGCGCGAGGATAGTGGAGAAACAGGATAAACGAGTGTGTGGAGGGGGATGGAGACACAGGATAAAAGAGCACGAGGATAGCAGAGACACAGAACAAAAGAGCGCATGGAGAAGGGAGACACAGGATACAATAACGTGAGAAGAGCGGAGCCACACGTTAAAAGAGCATGAGGAGAGCAGAGATACAGGATAAAAGAATGCGAGGACAGTGGAGACACAGGCTAAAAGAGTGTGAGGAGAGCATAGATACAGGATAAAAGAGCACGAAAAGAACACAGACACAGGATGAAAGTGCAGGAGGAGAGCGGAGCGACAGGATAAAAGATTGTGAGGAGAGACACAGCATAAAAGAGCGTGAGGAGAGCGAAGAAACAGGATAAAAGAGCGTGAGGAGAGCGGAGACACAGGATAAAAGAGCATGAGGAGAGCAGATGCACATGATAAAAGAACATGCGGGGAGCAGAGAAACAGGATAAAAGTGCATGAGGAGAGCTGAGACAGAGGATAAAAGGGGGCGAGGAGAGCAGAGACTCAGGATAAAAGAGAATGAGTAGAATGGATACACAGGATAAAATAATGAGTGGAGAGCAGAGCCAAAGGAAAAATAGCATGAGGAGTGCAGAGATGCTGGATAAAAGAGCGCGATGAGAGCATAAATACAGGATAAAAGTCCGTGAGGAGAGCAGAGACTCCGGATAAAAGAGCACGAGGAGAGCGGATGAGACACGGGATAAAAGAGTGCGAGGAGAACGGAGACACAGGATAAAAGCGCTAGGGGAGTGACGGGGAGACAGGATAAAAGAGCACAAGGAGAGCAGAGACATAGGCTAAATGAGCACGAGGAGAGCAGAGACACAGGATAAAAGAGCGCTAGGATATCAGACACAGGATAAAAGAGCGCGAGGAGAGTGGCGGAGACACAGAATCAAAGAGTGCGAGGAGAGAGTGAAGACATAGTATAAAGGATTGCGAGGAGAGTGGAGACACAGGATAAAAGCACGAGGTGAGGGGAGACGCAGGATAAGAGAGGGCGTGGAGAATGGAGATACAGGGTAAAATAATGAGTGAAGAGCAGATCCACAGGAAAAAGAGCATGAGGAGTGTGGAGACTCAGGATCTAGGAGCGCAAGCAGACCAGAGATACAGGATAAAAGAGTGCGAGGAGAGCAGAGACACTGGATAAAAGAACGTGTGGATAATGGAGACACAGGATAAATTAATGAGTGAAGAGCAGAGCCACAGGAAAAAGAACATGAGGAGTGCTGAGACGCAGGATATAAGAGCACAAACAGAGCAGAGACACAGGATAAAAGAGTGCAAAGAGAGCCGAGCCACAGGATTAAAGAGCACGAGGAGAGCAGAGACACAGCATAAAAGAGTGTGAGGAGAGCAGAGATATGGGATTGAAGAGCACGAGAAGACTAGAGCCACAGGATAAAAGAGCAAGAGGACAGCAGAGATGCAGCATAAAAGAGCGCGAGGAGAACAGACACAAAGGATAAAAGAACACAAGGAGAGCAGAGACACAGGATAAAAGAGTGTGAGGAGAGCAGAAACACAGGATAAAAGAGCACGAGGAGAGCAGAGACACAAGATAAAAGTGTGCAAGGAGAGCAGAGACACAGGATAAAAGAGGCCGAGGAGAGCAGAGACGCAGGATAAAGATGTTTGAGGAGAATGGAAACACAGGATAAAATAATGAGTGGAGAGCAGAGCCAAAGAAAAAAGAGCATGAGGAGTGCGGAGACACAGGAAAAAAGAGTGTGAGCAGAGCAGAGACACCAGATAAAACAGTGCAAACAGAGCAGAGACACAGGACAAATCAGCACAAGGAGAGCCGAGCCACAGGTTAAAACAGCACGAGCAGAGCAGAGGCACAGCATAAAAGAACGTGAGGAGAGCAGAGATACAGGATAGAAGAGCATGAGAAGACTAGAGCCACAGGATAAAAGAGCGTGAGGAAAGCAGACACAAATGATTAAAGAACGTGAGGCGAGCAGTGGCACAGGATAATAGAGCGCGAGGAGAGCAGAAACAAAGGATAAAAGAGCACGAGGAGAGCAGAGACACAGGATAATAGAGCACGATGAGAGTGGCTGAGACAGGGGATAAAAGAGCATGAGTAGAACGGAGACACAGGATTAAAGTGCGTGAGGAGAGTGGCGGGAAGACAGGATAAAAGAGCACAAGGAGAGCAGAGACATAGAATAAAAGAGCACGAGGTGAGCGGAGACACAGGATAAAAGAGTGCTAGGAGAGCAGAGACACAGGATAAAAGAGCGCAATGATAGTGGCAGACACACAGAATCAAAGAGCCCGAGGAGAGAGCGAAGACACAGTATAAAGGAATGCGAGCAGAGCGGAGATATGGGATAAAAGCACGAGGTGAGTGGAGACGCAGGATAAAAGAGCACGAGAATGGAGACACATTATTAATGAGTGAGAGGAGAGCACAGGCACAGGATAAAAGAGCGCAAGGATAAGGGAGACGCAGGATAAAAGAGCATGAGGAGAACTGAGAGACGGAATAAAATAATGAGTGGAGAGCATAGCCATAGGTAAAAGAGCTTGAAGTGTGCATAACCCAGGATAAAAGAGTGCGAGCAGAGCAGAAACATAGGATAAAAGAGCACAAGGAGAACAGTGACACAGGATAAAAGAACGTGAGGAGGGCGCTGGAGAGACAGGATAAAAGAGCATGGGGATAGTGGAGATGCAGCATTAAAGAGCATCAGGAGAGCGACGACACAGGATAAAAGAGCTTGTGGAGTGCAGATAAAAAGGATAAAATAGCGCGAAGACTGCGGCTTAGATGCAGGATAAAAGAGTGGGAGGAGAGCGATGGAGATAAAGGATAAAATAGCGCGAGGATAGTGGAGAAACAGGATAAACGAGTGTGTGGAGGGGGATGGAGACACAGGATAAAAGAGCACGAGGATAGCAGAGACACAGAACAAAAGAGCGCATGGAGAAGGGAGACACAGGATACAATAACGTGAGAAGAGCGGAGCCACACGTTAAAAGAGCATGAGGAGAGCAGAGATACAGGATAAAAGAATGCGAGGACAGTGGAGACACAGGCTAAAAGAGTGTGAGGAGAGCATAGATACAGGATAAAAGAGCACGAAAAGAACACAGACACAGGATGAAAGTGCAGGAGGAGAGCGGAGCGACAGGATAAAAGATTGTGAGGAGAGACACAGCATAAAAGAGCGTGAGGAGAGCGAAGAAACAGGATAAAAGAGCGTGAGGAGAGCGGAGACACAGGATAAAAGAGCATGAGGAGAGCAGATGCACATGATAAAAGAGCATGCGGGGAGCAGAGAAACAGGATAAAAGTGCATGAGGAGAGCTGAGACAGAGGATAAAAGGGGGCGAGGAGAGCAGAGACTCAGGATAAAAGAGAATGAGTAGAATGGATACACAGGATAAAATAATGAGTGGAGAGCAGAGCCAAAGGAAAAATAGCATGAGGAGTGCAGAGATGCTGGATAAAAGAGCGCGATGAGAGCATAAATACAGGATAAAAGTCCGTGAGGAGAGCAGAGACTCCGGATAAAAGAGCACGAGGAGAGCGGATGAGACACGGGATAAAAGAGTGCGAGGAGAACGGAGACACAGGATAAAAGCGCTAGGGGAGTGACGGGGAGACAGGATAAAAGAGCACAAGGAGAGCAGAGACATAGGCTAAATGAGCACGAGGAGAGCAGAGACACAGGATAAAAGAGCGCTAGGATATCAGACACAGGATAAAAGAGCGCGAGGAGAGTGGCGGAGACACAGAATCAAAGAGTGCGAGGAGAGAGTGAAGACATAGTATAAAGGATTGCGAGGAGAGTGGAGACACAGGATAAAAGCACGAGGTGAGGGGAGACGCAGGATAAGAGAGGGCGTGGAGAATGGAGATACAGGGTAAAATAATGAGTGAAGAGCAGATCCACAGGAAAAAGAGCATGAGGAGTGTGGAGACTCAGGATCTAGGAGCGCAAGCAGACCAGAGATACAGGATAAAAGAGTGCGAGGAGAGCAGAGACACTGGATAAAAGAACATGTGGATAATGGAGACACAGGATAAATTAATGAGTGAAGAGCAGAGCCACAGGAAAAAGAACATGAGGAGTGCTGAGACGCAGGATATAAGAGCACAAACAGAGCAGAGACACAGGATAAAAGAGTGCAAAGAGAGCCGAGCCACAGGATTAAAGAGCACGAGGAGAGCAGAGACACAGCATAAAAGAGTGTGAGGAGAGCAGAGATATGGGATTGAAGAGCACGAGAAGACTAGAGCCACAGGATAAAAGAGCAAGAGGACAGCAGAGATGCAGGATAAAAGAGCGCGAGGAGAACAGACACAAAGGATAAAAGAACACAAGGAGAGCAGAGACACAGGATAAAAGAGTGTGAGGAGAGCAGAAACACAGGATAAAAGAGCACGAGGAGAGCAGAGACACAAGATAAAAGTGTGCAAGGAGAGCAGAGACACAGGATAAAAGAGGCCGAGGAGAGCAGAGACGCAGGATAAAGATGTTTGAGGAGAATGGAAACACAGGATAAAATAATGAGTGGAGAGCAGAGCCAAAGAAAAAAGAGCATGAGGAGTGCTGAGACACAGGAAAAAAGAGTGTGAGCAGAGCAGAGACACCAGATAAAACAGTGCAAACAGAGCAGAGACACAGGACAAATCAGCACAAGGAGAGCCGAGCCACAGGTTAAAACAGCACGAGCAGAGCAGAGGCACAGCATAAAAGAACGTGAGGAGAGCAGAGATACAGGATAGAAGAGCATGAGAAGACTAGAGCCACAGGATAAAAGAGCGTGAGGAAAGCAGACACAAATGATTAAAGAACGTGAGGCGAGCAGTGGCACAGGATAATAGAGCGCGAGGAGAGCAGAAACAAAGGATAAAAGAGCACGAGGAGAGCAGAGACACAGGATAATAGAGCACGATGAGAGTGGCTGAGACAGGGGATAAAAGAGCATGAGTAGAACGGAGACACAGGATTAAAGTGCGTGAGGAGAGTGGCGGGAAGACAGGATAAAAGAGCACAAGGAGAGCAGAGACATAGAATAAAAGAGCACGAGGTGAGCGGAGACACAGGATAAAAGAGTGCTAGGAGAGCAGAGACACAGGATAAAAGAGCGCAATGATAGTGGCAGACACACAGAATCAAAGAGCCCGAGGAGAGAGCGAAGACACAGTATAAAGGAATGCGAGCAGAGCGGAGATATGGGATAAAAGCACGAGGTGAGTGGAGACGCAGGATAAAAGAGCACGAGAATGGAGACACATTATTAATGAGTGAGAGGAGAGCACAGGCACAGGATAAAAGAGCGCAAGGATAAGGGAGACGCAGGATAAAAGAGCATGAGGAGAACTGAGAGACGGAATAAAATAATGAGTGGAGAGCATAGCCATAGGTAAAAGAGCTTGAAGTGTGCATAACCCAGGATAAAAGAGTGCGAGCAGAGCAGAAACATAGGATAAAAGAGCACAAGGAGAACAGTGACACAGGATAAAAGAACGTGAGGAGGGCGCTGGAGAGACAGGATAAAAGAGCATGGGGATAGTGGAGATGCAGCATTAAAGAGCATCAGGAGAGCGACGACACAGGATAAAAGAGCTTGTGGAGTGCAGATAAAAAGGATAAAATAGCGCGAAGACTGCGGCTTAGATGCAGGATAAAAGAGTGGGAGGAGAGCGATGGAGATAAAGGATAAAATAGCGCGAGGATAGTGGAGAAACAGGATAAACGAGTGTGTGGAGGGGGATGGAGACACAGGATAAAAGAGCACGAGGATAGCAGAGACACAGAACAAAAGAGCGCATGGAGAAGGGAGACACAGGATACAATAACGTGAGGAGAGCGGAGCCACACGTTAAAAGAGCATGAGGAGAGCAGAGATACAGGATAAAAGAATGCGAGGACAGTGGAGACACAGGCTAAAAGAGTGTGAGGAGAGCATAGATACAGGATAAAAGAGCACGAAGAGAACACAGACACAGGATGAAAGTGCAGGAGGAGAGCGGAGCGACAGGATAAAAGATTGTGAGGAGAGACACAGCATAAAAGAGCGTGAGGAGAGCAAAGAAACAGGATAAAAGAGCGTGAGGAGAGCAGAGACACAGGATAAAAGAGCATGAGGAGAGCAGATGCACATGATAAAAGAGCATGCGGGGAGCAGAGAAACAGGATAAAAGTGCATGAGGAGAGCTGAGACAGAGGATAAAAGGGGGCGAGGAGAGCAGAGACTCAGGATAAAAGAGAATGAGTAGAATGGATACACAGGATAAAATAATGAGTGGAGAGCAGAGCCAAAGGAAAAATAGCATGAGGAGTGCGGAGACGCTGGATAAAAGAGCGCGATGAGAGCATAAATACAGGATAAAAGTCCGTGAGGAGAGCAGAGACTCCGGATAAAAGAGCACGAGGAGAGCGGATGAGACACGGGATAAAAGAGTGCGAGGAGAACGGAGACACAGGATAAAAGCGCTAGGGGAGTGACGGGGAGACAGGATAAAAGAGCACAAGGAGAGCAGAGACATAGGCTAAATGAGCACGAGGAGAGCAGAGACACAGGATAAAAGAGCGCTAGGATATCAGACACAGGATAAAAGAGCGCGAGGAGAGTGGCGGAGACACAGAATCAAAGAGCGCGAGGAGAGAGTGAAGACATAGTATAAAGGATTGCGAGGAGAGTGGAGACACAGGATAAAAGCACGAGGTGAGGGGAGACGCAGGATAAGAGAGGGCGTGGAGAATGGAGACACAGGGTAAAATAATGAGTGAAGAGCAGATCCACAGGAAAAAGAGCATGAGGAGTGTGGAGACTCAGGATCTAGGAGCGCAAACAGACCAGAGACACAGGATAAAAGAGTGCGAGGAGAGCAGAGACACAGGATAAAAGAACATGTGGATAATGGAGACACAGGATAAATTAATGAGTGAAGAGCAGAGCCACAGGAAAAAGAACATGAGGAGTGCTGAGACGCAGGATATAAGAGCACAAACAGAGCAGAGACACAGGATAAAAGAGTGCAAAGAGAGCCGAGCCACAGGATTAAAGAGCACGAGGAGAGCAGAGACACAGCATAAAAGAGTGTGAGGAGAGCAGAGATATGGGATTGAAGAGCACGAGAAGACTAGAGCCACAGGATAAAAGAGCAAGAGGACAGCAGAGATGCAGGATAAAAGAGCGCGAGGAGAACAGACACAAAGGATAAAAGAACACAAGGAGAGCAGAGACACAGGATAAAAGAGTGTGAGGAGAGCAGAAACACAGGATAAAAGAGCACGAGGAGAGGAGACACAGGATAAATGTGTGCAAGGAGAGCAGAGACACAGGATAAAAGAGGCCGAGGAGAGCAGAGACGCAGGATAAAAGTGTTTGAGGAGAATGCAGACACAGGATAAAATAATGAGTGGAGAGCAGAGCCAAAGAAAAAAGAGCATGAGGAGTGCGGAGACACAGGAAAAAAGAGTGTGAGCAGAGCAGAGACACCAGATAAAACAGTGCAAACAGAGCAGAGACACAGGATAAATCAGCACAAGGAGAGCCGAGCCACAGGTTAAAAGAGCACGAGCATAGCAGAGGCATAGCATAAAAGAGCGTGAGGAGAGCAGAGATACAGGATAGAAGAGCACGAGAAGACTACAGCCACAGGATAAAAGAGCGTGAGGAAAGCAGACACAAATGATTAAAGAACGTGAGGCGAGCAGTGGCACAGGATAATAGAGCGCGAGGAGAGCAGAAACAAAGGATAAAAGAGCACGAGGAGAGCAGAGACACAGGATAATAGAGCACGATGATAGCGGCTGAGACAGGGGATAAAAGAGCATGAGTAGAACGGAGACACGGGATTAAAGTGCGTGAGGAGAGTGGCGGGAAGACAGGATAAAAGAGCACAAGGAGAGCAGAGACATAGAATAAAAGAGCACGAGGTGAGCGGAGACACAGGATAAAAGAGTGCTAGGAGAGCGGAGACACAGGATAAAAGAGCGCAATGATAGTGGCAGTCACACAGAATCAAAGAGCCCGAGGAGAGAGCGAAGACACAGTATAAAGGAATGCGAGCAGAGCGGAGATACGGGATAAAAGCACGAGGTGAGTGGAGACGCAGGAAAGAAGAGCACGAGAATGGAGACACATTATTAATGAGTGAGAGGAGAGCACAGGCACAGGATAAAAGAGTGCAAGGATAAGGGAGACGCAGGATAAAAGAGCATGAGGAGAACTGAGAGACAGAATAAAATAATGAGTGGAGAGCATAGCCATAGGTAAAAGAGCTTGAAGTGTGCATAACCCAGGATAAAAGAGTGCGAGCAGAGCAGAAACATAGGATAAAAGAGCACAAGGAGAACAGTGACACAGGATAAAAGAACGTGAGGAGGGCGCTGGAGAGACAGGATAAAAGCGCATGGGGATAGTGGAGATGCAGCATTAAAGAGCATCAGGAGAGCGACGACACAGGCTAAAAGAGCTTGTGGAGTGCAGATAAAAAGGATAAAATAGCGCGAAGACTGCGGCTTAGATGCAGGATAAAAGAGTGGGAGGAGAGCGATGGAGATAAAGGAGAAAATAGCGCGAGAATAGTGGAGAAACAGGATAAATGAGTGCGTGGAGAGGGATGGAGACACAGGACAACAAAATGCAAGAAGAGAGGAGACACAGGATAAAGGAGCGTGAGGAGAGGAGAGACACAGTATAAAAGAGCACGAGGAGAGCAGAGACACAGAACAAAAGAGCGCACGGAGAAGGGAGACACAGGATACAATAACGAGAGGAGAGCGGAGCCACAGGTTAAAAGAGCATGAGGAGAGCAGAGATACAGGATAAAAGAGCATGAGGAGAGCGGAGACACAGGATAAAAGAATGCAAGGACAGTGGAGACACAGGCTAAAAGAGTGTGAGGAGAGCATAGATACAGGATAAAAGAGCATGAAGAGAACACAGACACAGGATGAAAGTGCAGGAGGAGAGCGGAGCGACAGGATAAAAGATTGTGAGGAGAGACACAGCATAAAAGAGCGTGAGGAGAGCGAAGAAACAGGATAAAAGAGTGTGAGGAGAGCGGAGACACAGGATAAAAGAGCATGAGGGGAGCAGAGATATAGCATAAAAGAGCGCGAGGATAGCAGAGGCACAGGATAAAAGAGTGCGAGGACAGTGGAGACACTGGCTAAAAGAGCGCGAGGAGAGCATTGAAACAGGATAAAAGATTGCAAGGAGGGCAGAGACACAGGATAAAAGAGCATGAGGAGAGTGGAGACGCAGCATAAAGGAGTGCGAGGAGAGCAGAGACACAGTATAAAAGAGCTTGTGGAGAGCAGATATAAAGGATAAAATAGCACGAGGAGTGCGGCAGAGATTCAAGATAAAATAGAGTGGAGAGCAGAGCCACAGGTAAAAGTGTGTGAGGTGTGCGTAGACCAAGGATAAAAGAGCATGAGCAGAGCAGAAACACAGGATTAAAGAGTACAAGGAGAGCAGTGACACAGGACAAAAGAGCGCGAGGAGAGCAGAGACACAGGATAAAAGACCACGAGGAGAGCAGAGACACAGGATAAAGGAAAGTGAGGAGAGCGCTGGAGAGACAGGATAAAAGACCATGAGGATAGTGGAGACGCAGCATAAAAGAGCGTGAGGAGAGCGGAGACATGGGATAAAAGTGATTGTGGAGAGCAGATACAAAGGATAAAATAGCACGAGGAGTGCGGCTTAGATGCAGGATAAAAGAGCGGGAGGAGAGCGATGGAGATACGGGATAAAAGAGCGCGAGGATAGTGGAGACACAGGATAAAAGTGCGCGAGGAGAGGGATGGAGACACAGGATAAAAAAACGCAACAAGAGCAGAGACAAAGGATAAAATAGTGCGAGGAGCGGAGAGACACAGGATAAAAGAGAGCGAGGAGAGCAGAGAGACAGGATAAAAGAGCGTGAATAGAATGGAGGCAAAGGATAAAATAATGAGAGGAGAGCAGAGCCACAGGTAAAAGAGCATGATGAGAGCAGAGATACAGGATAAAAGAGCGTGAGGAGAGCAGTGACACAGGATAAAAGATCGTGAGGAGAGCAGAGACACAGGATAAAAGAACACGAGGAGAGCGCTGGAGAGACAGGAAAAAAGAGCTTGAGTAGAGTGGAGACGCAACATAAAAGAGTGCGAGGAGAGCAGAGACACAGGATAAAAGAGCTTGTGGAGAGCAGATACAAAGGATAAAATAGCGCGAGGAGTGCGGCAGAGATGCAGGATAAAATAATGAGTGGAGAGCAGAGCCACAGGTAAAAGTGCATGAGGTGTGCATAGACCCAGGATAAAAGAGCACGAGCAGAGCAGAAACACAGGATAAAAGAGCGCAAGGAGAGCAGTGACACAGGATAAAAGATCGCGAGGAGAGCAGAGACACAGGATAAAAGAGCATGAGGACAGTGGAGACGCAGCATAAAAGAGCATGAGGAGAGCGGAGACATGGGATAAAAGAGATTGTGGAGAGCAGATACAAAGGATAAAATAGCACGAGGAGTGCGGCTTAGATGCAGGATAAAAGAGTGGGAGGAGAGCGATGGAGATACGGGATAAAAGAGCGTGAGGATAGTTGAGACACAGGTTAAAAGAGTGCAAGGAGAGGGATGGAGACACAGGATAAAAAAGCGCAAGAAGAGCAGAGAAACAGGATAAAAGAGCTTGAGGAGAGGAGAGACACAGGATAAAAGAGCACGAGGAGTGCAGAGACGCAGAACAAAAGAGCGCGTGGAGAAGGGAGACACAGGATACAATAACGAGAGGAGAGCCGAGCCACAGGTTAAAAGAGCATGATGAGAGCAGAGATACAGGATAAAAGAGCATGAGGAGAGCGGAGACATGGGATAAAAGAGATTGTGGAGAGCAGATACAAACGATAAAATAGCACGAGGAGTGCGGCTTAGATTCAGGATAAAAGAGCGGGAGGAGAGCGATGGAGACACAGGATAAAGAGCATGAGGAGAGCTGCTGAGAAAGGGGATAAAGGAGCATGAGGAGAGCGGATATAAAGTATAAAAGAGAGCGAGGAGAGCGGCAGAGAAACAGGATAAATCAGCAAGAGGTGAGTGGTGACACAGGATAAAAGAGTACGACGAGAGCAGAGACACAGGATAACAGCGCACGAGGAGAGCAGTGACACAGGATAAAAGCACCTGGTGAGCGGAGACGCAGGATAAAAGAGCACGAGGAGAATGGAGACACAGGATAAAAGTGCACGAGGAGAGAACAGACACTGGATAAATGAGCACGAGGTGAACAGAGATGCAAGATAAAAGTGTGCGAAGCGACCGGAGACACAGTATAAATGAATACAAGGAGAGCAGAGGCACAGGATAAAAGAGAACGAGGAGAGACCGAGATGCAGGATAAAGCAGCATGAGGGGAGCGGAGACACAATATAAAAGAGTGCGTGGAGAATGGAGACACAGGATAAAATATTGAGAGAAGAGCAGAGCCACAGGAAAAAGCGCGCGAGGAGTGCGGAGACGCAGGATATAAGAGAGCAAACAGAGAAGAGACACAGGATAAAAGAGCACGAGGAGAGCAGAGACAGAGCATAAAAGAGCACGAGGAGAGCAGAGACACAGGATAAAAGAGCACGAGTAGAATGGAGAAACAGGATAAAATAATGAGTGACGAGCAGAGGCACAGGAAAAAGAGCGCGAGGAGAACGGAGACCCACTATAAAAGAGCGCGAGGAGAGCGGCGGAGACAAAGGATAAATGAGTACAAGTAGAGCAGAGGCACAGGATAAAAGAGAACGGCGAGAGATCGAGATGCAGGATAAAGCAGCATGAGGGGAGCAGAGACGAAGGTGAAAGAGCACGAGGAGAGCAGTGGAGACAGAGGGTAAAAGAGCGCATGGAGAGCAGGGACACAGGATAAAAGAGTGCGAGGAGAGCGGAGACACACTACAAAAGAGCGCGAGGAGAGCGGCAGAGACACAGGATAAAAGAGAACGAGGAGAGCACAGATACAGGATAAAAGAGCGCGCAGTGAAGGGTGACGCAGTATAAAAGTGCGCGAGGAGAGCAGAGACACAGGATAAAAGCGCACAAGTTGAATGGAGACAAAAGGTAAAATATTGAGTGGAGAGCAGAGCCAAAGGAAAAAGAGCCTGAGGGGTGCGGAGATGCAGGACAAAATAGCGTGAGCAGAGCAGAGACACAAGATAAAAGAGTGCAAGGGAGCAGAGACACAGGATAAAAGAGCATGAGGAGAGAAGAGACACAGGTTAAAAGATCACAAGGAGAGCAGAGGTACAGGATAAAAGAACACGAAGAGAGCGGAGACACAGGATAAAAGAGTGCGAGAACAGTGGAGACATAGACTATAATAGCACGAGGAGAGCATAGCTACAGGATAAAAGAGCACGAGGAGAGCACAGACACAGGATGAAAGTGTGGGAGGAGAGTGGTGAGAGAGAGTAAAAGAGTATGAGGAGAGCAGAGACACAGGATAAAAGAGCATGAGGAGAGCGGAGACACAGGATAAAAGAGTGCGAGGACAGTGGAGACATAGACTATAATAGCACGAGGAGAGCATAGCTACAGGATAAAAGAGCACGAGGAGAGCACAGACACAGGATGAAAGTGTGGGAGGAGAGTGGTGAGAGAGAGTAAAAGAGTATGAGGAGAGCAGAGACACAGGATAAAAGAGCATGAGGAGAGCGGAGACACAGGATAAAAGAGCATGAGGGGACCAGAGACACAGGATAAAAGTGTGCGAGGAGAGTGGAGAAGCAGGATAATAAAGCGTGAGGAGAGTGGAGACACAGGATAAAAGAGCACGAGGAGAGCAGAGACAAAGGATAAAAGAGAGTGAGGAGAGCAAGGACACAGGATAAATGAGCGAAAGGAGATGGAAGGGGACACAGAATAAAAGCATGAGGAGAGCTGCTGAGAGAGGGATAAAAGAGCGTGAGGAGAGTGGAGATACAGTAAAAAAGAGAGCGAGGAGAGCGGCAGAGAAACAGGATAAATCAGCAAGAGGTGAGTGGAGAAACAGGATAAAAGAGCGTGAAGAGTGTGGAGACATAGTATAAAAGAACATGAGGATAGCAGAGACACAGGATAAATGAGCACGAGGAGAGCAGAGACAGAGGATAAAAGAGCACGAGGAGAGCAGAGACACAGGATAAAAGAGCACGAGTAGAATGGAGAAACAGGATAAAATAATGAGTGGAGAGCAGAGGCACAGGAAAAAGAGCGCGAGGAGAGCGGAGACCCACTATAAAAGAGCGCGAGGAGAGCGGCGGAGACACAGGATAAAAGAGAATGAGGAGAGCACAGATACAGTATAAAAGAGCACGTAGTGAAGGGTGACGCAGGATAAAAGTGCGCGAGGAGAGCAGAGAGACCGGATAAATGTGCACGAGGACAGCAGAGACACAGGATAAAAGCGCACAAGTTGAATGGAGACACAATGTAAAATATTGAGTGGAGAGCAGAGCCAATGGAAAAAGAGCCTGACTGGCGCGGAGATGCAGGACAAAATAGTGCGAGCAGAGCAGAGACACAAGATAAAAGAGTGCAAAGGGAGCAGAGACACAGGATAAAAGAGCGTGAGGAGAGCAGAGACACAGGTTAAAAGATCACAAGGAGAGCAGAGATACAGGATAAAAGAACACGAAGAGAGCTGAGACACAGGATAAAAGAGAGCGAGGACAGTGGAGACATAGACTATAATAGCACGAGGAGAGCATAGCTACAGGATAAAAGAGCACGAGGAGAGCACAGACACAGGATGAAAGTGTGGGAGGAGAGTGGAGAGAGAGAGTAAAAGAGTGTGAGGAGAGCAGAGACACAGGATAAAAGAGCATGAGGAGAGTGCAGACACAGGATAAAAGAGCATGAGGAGACCAAAGACACAGGATAAAAGTGTGTGAGGATAGTGGAGAAGCAGGAAAATAAATAATGTGGAGAGTGGAGACACAGGATAAAAGAGTACGAGGAGAGCAGAGACAAAGGATAAAAGAGAGTGAGGAGAGCAAGGACACAGGATAAAAGAGCGCGAGGAGAGGGAAGGGGACACAGGATAAAAGCGTGAGGAGATTGGAGACACAGGATAAAAAGCATGAGGAGAGCTGCTGAGACGGGGATAAAAGAGCGTGAGGAGAGCGGAGATACAGTAAAAAAGAGAGCGAGGAGAGCGGCAGAGAAACAGGATAAATCAGCAAGCGGTGGGCGGAGAAAGAGGATAAAAGAGTACGAGGAGTGCAGAGACACAGGATAAAAGCGCACGAGGAGAGCAGTGACACAAGATAAATGCACCTGGTGAGCGGAGATGCAGGATAAAAGAGCACGAGGAGAATGGAGACAGAGGATAAAGGTGCGCGAGGAGAGCACAGATACAGGATAAATGAGCATGAGCTGAACAGAGATGCAGGATAAAAGTATGCGAAGCGAATGGAGACACAGGATAAATGAGTACAAGGAGAGCAGAGGCACAGGATGAAAGAGAACGAGGAGAGACCGAGATGCAGGATAAAGCAGCATGAGGGGACTGGAGACACAGGTGAAAGAGCACGAGGAGAGCAGTGGAGACAGAGGGTAAAAGAGCGCATGGAGAGCAGAGACACAGGATAAAAGTGTGTGAGGAGAGTGGAGAAGCAGGATAAAGAGTGGGAGGAGAGGGGAGACAGAGGATAAAAGAGCACGAGCAGATTGGAGACAAAGGATAAAAGGGCATGAGGAGAGCGAAGACACAGGATAAAAGAGTGCGAGGAGAGCAGAGACACAAAAAAAAAGAGCATGAGGAGTGCAGAGACACAGGTTAAAAGAGCGCGAGGAGAGCAGAGACACTGGTTACACGAGCACAAGGAGAGGTTAGACACAGGATAAAAGAGTGTGAGGAGAGCGAATAGACAGGATAAAAGAACGCAAGGTGAGCACACACACAGGATAAAAGAGCACGAGGAGAGGGCCAGAGACACAGGATAAAAGTGCGGGAGGAGGACAGATAAAAGAGCAAGAGGATAGAAGAGCCACAAGATAAAAGAGCACGAGGAGAGCAGAGACAAAGGTTAAAAGAGCGTGAGGAGAGCCAGGACACCGGATAAAAGAGCGCGAGGAGAAGGAAGGGGACACAGGATAAAAGCGTGAGGAGAGTGGAGACACAGGATAAAAGGCATGAGGAGAGCTGATGAGACATGGGATAAAGGAGCGTGAGGAGAGCGGATATAAAGTACAAAAGAGAGCGAGGAGAGCGGCAGAGAAACAGGATAAATTAGCAAGAGCTGAGCGGTGACACAGGATAAAGGATTACGACGAGAGCAGAGACACAGGATAACAGCGCACGAGGAGAGCAGTGACACAGGATAAAAGCACCTGGTGAGCAGAGACGCAGGATAAAAGAGCACGAGGAGAATGGAGACACAGGATAAAAGTGCGCGAAGCGAACGGAGACACAGTAGAAATGAATACAAGGAGAGCAGAGGCACAGGTTAAAAGAGAACGAGGAGAGACCGAGATGCAGGATAAAGCAGCATGAGGGGAGGCGAGACACAGGTGAAAGAGCACGAGGAGAGCAGTGGAGACAGAGGGTAAAAGAGCGCATGGAGAGCAGAGACACAGTATAAATGAGTGCGAGGAGAGCAGAGACACAATATAAAAGAGCGCGTTGAGAATGGAGACACAGGATTAAATATTCAGTGAAGAGCAGAGCCACAGGAAAAATGGCGTGAGGAGTGCGGAGACGCAATATAAAAGAGAGCAAACAGAGAAGAGAGACAGGATAAAAGAGCGTGAGGAGAGCGGAGAAACAGGATAAAAGAGCGTGAAGAGTGTGGAGACTTAGTATAAAAGAGCACGAGGATAGCAGAGACACAGGATAAAAGAGCACAAGGAGAGCAGAGACAGAGGATAAAAGAGCACGAGGAGAGCAGAGACACAGGATAAAAGAGCACAAGTAGAATGGAGAAACAGGATAAAATAATGAGTGGAGAGCAGAGGCACAGGAAAAAGAGCGCGAGGAGAGCGGAGACACACTATAAAAGAGCGCGAGGAGAGCGGCGGAGACACAGGATAATAGAAAACGAGGAGAGCACAGATAAAGTATAAAAGAGCACGTGGTGAAATGTGACGCTGAATAAAAGTGCGCGAGGAGAGCAGAGACACAGGATAAAAGTGCACAAGTTGAATGGAGACACAAGGTAAAATATTGAGTGGAGAGCAGAGCCAAAGGAAAAAGAGCCTGAGGGGCGCGGAGATGCAGGACAAAATAGCGCGAGCAGAGCAGAGACACAAGATAAAAAAGTGCAAAGGGAGCAGAGACACAGGATAAAAGAGCGTGAGGAGAGCAGAGACACAGGTTAAAAGATCACAAGGAGAGCAGAGATGCAGGATAAAAGAACATGAAGAGAGCGGAGACACAGGATAAAATAGTGCGATGACAGTGGAGACATAGACTATAATAGCACGAGGAGAGCATAGCTACAGGATAAAAGAGCACGAGGAGAGCACAGACACAGGATGAAAGTGTGGGAGGAGAGTGGAGAGAGAGAGTAAAAGAGTGTGAGGAGAGCAGAGACACAGGATAAAAGAGCATGAGGAGATTGGAGACACAGGATAAAGGAGCATGAGGAGACCAGAGACACAGGATAAAAGTGTATGAGGAAAGTGGAGAAGCAGGATAATAAAGCATGTGAAGAGTGGAGACACAGGATAAAAGAGCATGAGGAGAGCAGAGACAATGGATAAAAGAGAGTGAGGAGAGCAATGACACAGGATAAAAGAGCGCGAGGAACGGGAAGGGGACACAGGATAAAAGCGTGATGAGATTGGAGACACAGGATAAAAAGCATGAGGTGAGCTGCTGAGACGGGGATAAAAGAGCGTGAGGAGAGTGGAGATACAGTAAAAAAGAGAGCAAGGAGAGCGGCAGAGAAACAGGATAAATCAGCAAGATGTGAGCGGAGAAAGAGGATAAAAGCGTACGAGGAGAGCAGAGACACAGGATAAAAGCGCACGAGGAGAGCAGTGACACAAGATAAATGCACCTGGTGAGCGGAGACGCAGGAGAAATGAGCACGAGGAGAATGGAGACACTGGATAAAAGTGCGCGAGGAGAGCACAGATACAGGATTAATGAGCATGAGCTGAACAGAGATGCAGGATAAAAGTGTGCGAAGCGAACAGAGACACAGGATAAATGAGTACAAGGAGAGCAGAGGCACAGGATAAAAGAGAACGAGGAGAGACCGAGATGCAGGATAAAGCAGCATGAGGGGAGCGGAGACATAGGTGAAAGAGCACGAGGAGAGCAGTGGAGACAGAGGGTAAAAGAGTGCATGGAGAGCAGAGACACAGGATAAAAGAGTGCGAGGAGAGAAGAGACACAGGATGAAAGAGTGCGTGGAGAATGGAGACACAGGATAATAGAATGATTGAAGAGCAGAGCCACAGGAAAAAGAACATGAGGAGTGCGGAGATGCAGGATATAAGAGCGCAAACAGAGAAGAGAAACAGGATAAAAGAATGCGAGGAGAGCAGAGACACAGGATAAATGTACGCAAGGAGATCAGAGACAGAGGCTAAAAGAGGGCGAGGAGAGCAGAGACACAGGATAAAAGCGCACAAGTAGAATGAAGACACAAGGTAAAATATTGAGTGGAGAGCAGAGCCAAAGTAAAAAGAGCCTGAGGGGTGTGGAGATGCAGGACAAAAGAGCGCGAGCAGAGCAAAGACACAAAATAAAAGAGCATGAGGAGTGCATAGACACAGGATAAAAGAGTGCGAGGAGAGCAGAGACACAAAATAAAAGAGCATGAGGAGTGCAGAGACACAGGATAAAAGAGTGCGAGGAGAGCAGAGACACAGGTTACATGAGCACAAGGAGAGCATAGACACAGGATAAAAGATAGTGAGGAGAGCGAATAGACAGGATAAAAGAACGCAATGTGAGCACACACACAGGATAAAAGAGCGCGAGGAGAGGGCCAGAGACACAGGATAAAAGAGCGGGAGGAGAACAGATAAAAGAGCATGAGGATAAAAGAGACACAAGATAAAAGAGCACGAGGAGTGCAGAGACAGAGGATAAAAGCATGTGAGGAGAGCAGAGACACAGGATAATAAAGCGTGAGGAGAGTGGAGACACAGGATAAAAGAGCATGAGGAGAGCAGAGACAAAGGATAAAATCATGTGAGGAGAGCAGAGACACAGGATAATAAAGCGTGAGGAGAGCAAGGACACAGAATAAAAGAGTGCGAGGAGAAGGAAGGGGACACAGGATAAAAGCGTGAGGAGAGTTGCGACACAGGATAAAAAGCATGAGGAGAGCTGCTGAGACAGGGGATAAAGGAGCGTGAGGCGAGCGGAGATAAAGTATAAATGAGGGCGAGGAGAGCGGCAGAGAAACAGGATAAATCAGCAAGAGGTGAGCGGTGACACAGGATAACAGCGCACGAGAAGAGCAGTGACACAGGATAAAAGCACCTGGTGAGCAGAGACGCAAAATAAATGAGCACGAGGAGAATGGAGACACAGGATAAAAGTGCGCGAGGAGAGCACAGACACTGGATAAATGAGCACGAGGTGAACAGAGATGCAAGATAAAAGTGTGCAAAGCGAACAGAGACACAGGATAAAAGAGAATGAGGAGAGAGCAAGATGCAGGATAAAGCAGTATTAAGGGAGCAGAGACACAGGTGAAAGAGCACGAGGAGAGCAGTGGAGACAGAGGGTAAAAGAGTGCATGGAGAGGAGAGACACAGGATAAAAGAGTGCGAGGAGAGCAGAGACACAATATGAAAGAGCACGTGGAGAATGGAGACACAGGATAAAATATTGAGTGAAGAGCACAGCCACAGGAAAAATCGCATGAGGAGTGCAGAGACGCAGTATAGAAGAGAGCAAACAGAGAAGAGACACAGGATAAAAGAGCGTGAGGAGAGCGGAGTAACAGGACAAAAGAGCGTGAAGAGTGTGGAGACATAGTATAAAAGAGCACGAGGATAGCAGAGACACAGGATAAAAGAACACAAGATAAGCAGAGACAGAGGATAAAAGAGCACGAGGAGAGCAGAGACACAGGATAAAAGAGCACGAGTAGAATGGAGAAACAGGATATAATAATGAGTGGAGAGCAGAAGCACAGGAAAAAGAGCGCGAGGAGAACAGAGACCCACTATAAAAGAGCGCGAGGAGAGCGGCGGAGACACAGGATAAAAGAGAACGAGGAGAGCACAGATACAGGATAAAAGAGCGCGCGGTGAAGGGTGACGCAGGATAAAAGTGCGTGAGGAGAGCAGAGACACAGGATAAATGTGCGCAAGGAGAGCAGAGACACAGGATAAAAGCGCACAAGTTGAATGGAGACACAATGTAAAATATTGAGTGGAGAGCAGAGCCAAATGAAAAAAGAGCCTGAGGGGTGCAGAGATGCAGGACAAAATAACGCGAACAGAGCAGAGACACAAGATAAAAAAGTGCAAAGGGAGCGGAGACACAGGATAAAAGAGCATGAGGAGAGCAGAGACACAGGTTAAAAGATCACAAGGAGAGCAGAGATGCAGGATAAAAGAACATGAAGAGAGCGGAGACACAGGATAAAATAGTGCGATGACAGTGGAGACATAGACCATAATAGCACGAGGAGAGCATAGCTACAGGATAAAAGAGCACGAGGAGAGCACAGACACAGGATGAAAGTGTGGGAGGAAAGTGGAGAGAGAGAGTAAAAGATTGTGAGGAGAGCAGAGACACAGGATAAAAGAGCATGAGGAGAGCGGAGACACAGGATAAAGGAGCATGAGGAGATCAGAGACACAGGATAAAAGTGTGCGAGGAGACTGGAGAAGCAGGATAATAAAGCATGTGGAGAGTGGAGACACAGGATAAAATAGCACGAGGAGAGCAGAGACAAAGGATAAAAGAGAGTGAGGAGAGCAAGGACACAGGATAAAAGAGCGCGAGGAGAGGGAAGGGGACACAGGATAAAAGCGTGATGAGATTGGAGACACAGGATAAAAAGCATGAGGAGAGCTGCTGAGACGGGGATAAAAGAGCGTGAGGAGAGCGGAGATACAGTAAAAAAGAGAGCGAGGAGAGCGGCAGAGAAACAGGATAAATCAGCAAGATGTGAGCGGAGAAAGAGGACAAAAGAGTACGAGGAGAGCAGAGACACAGGATAAAAGCGCACGAGGAGAGCAGTGACACAAGATAAATGCACCTGGTGAGCGGAGACGCAGGATAAAAGAGCACGAGGAGAATGGAGACAAAGGATAAAACTGCACGAGGAGAGCACAGATACAGGATAAATGAGCATGAGCTGAACAGAGATGCATGATAAAAGTATGCGAAGCGAACGGAGACACAGGATAAATGAGTACAAGGAGAGCAGAGGCACAGGATAAAAGAGAACGAGGAGAGACCGAGATGCAGGATAAAGCAGCATGAGGGGAGCGGAGACACAGTTCAAAGAGCAAGAGGAGAGCAGTGGAGACAGCGGGTAAAAGAGCGCATGGAAAGCAGAGACACAGGATAAAAGAGTGCGAGGAGAGAAGAGACACAGGATAAAAGAGCATGTGGAGAATGGAGACACAGGATAAAATAATGATTGAAGAGCAGAGCCAAAGGACAAAGAGCATGAGGAGTGCGGAGATGCAGGATATAAGAGTGCAGCAGAGCAGAGAAAAAGGATAAAAGAATGCGAGGAGAGCAGAGAGACAGGATAAATGTACGCAAGCAGAGCAGAGACACAGGATAAAAGAGGGCGAGGAGAGCAGGGAAACAGGATAAAAGCGCACAAGTACAATGAAGACACAAGGTAAAATATTGAGTGGAGAGCAGAGCCAATGGAAAAAGAGCCTGAGGGGTGTGGAGATGCAGGACAAAAGAGCGCGAGCAGAGCAGAGACACAAAATAAAAGAGCATGAGGAGTGCAGAGACACAGGATAAAAGAGCACGAGGAGAGCAGAGACACAGGTTACAAGAGCACAAGGAGAGCATAGACACAGGATAAAAGAGCGTGAGGAGAGCGAATAGACAGGATAAAAGAACGCAAGGTGAGCACACACGCAGGATAAAAGAGCGCGAGGAGAGCAGAGACACAGGAAAAAAGAGTGCAAAGGGAGCAGAGACACAGGATAAAAGAGCGTGAGGAGAGCAGAGAAATAGGATAAAAGAGCATGAGGAGAGCGGAGACACAGGATAAAAGAGCATGAGGTGACCAGACACACAGCATAAAAGTGTGTGAGGAGAGTGGAGAAGCAGGATAAAGAGTGTGAGGAGAGGGGAGCCAGAGGATAAAATAGCACGAGGAGATTGGAGACAAAGGATAAAAGAGCATGAGGAGAGCAGAGACAGAGGATAAAAGAGCACGAGGAGAGCAGAGACACAGGATAAAAGAGCACGAGTACAATGGAGAAACAGGATAAAATAATGAGTGGAGAGCAGAGGCACAGGAAAAAGAGCGCGAGGAGAGCAGAGACCCACTATAAAAGAGTGCGAGGAGAGCGGCGGAGACACAGGATAAAAGAGAACGAGGAGAGCACAGATACAGTATAAAAGAGCACGTGGTGAAGGGTTACGCAGGATAAAAGTGCGCGAGGAGAGCAGAGACACAGGATAAATGTGCGCGAGGAGAGCAGAGACACAGGATAAAAGCGCACAAGTTGAATGGAGACACAAGGTAAAATATTGAGTGTAGAGCAGAGCCAAAGGAAAAAGAGCCTGAGGGGCGCGGAGTTGCAGGACAAAATAGCGCGAGCAGAGCAGAAACACAAGATAAAAGAGTGCAGAGGGCGCAGAGACACAGGATAAATGATCACAAGGAGAGCAGAGATACAGGATAAAAGAACACGAAGAGAGCGGAGACACAGGATAAAAGAGTGCAAGGACAGTGGAGACATAGACTATAATAGCACGAGGAGAGCATAGCTACAGGATAAAAGAGCACGAGGTGAGCACAGACACAGGATAAAACTGTGGGAGGAGAGTGGAGAGAGAGAGTAAAAGAGTGTGAGGAGAGCAGAGACACAGGATAAAAGAGCATGAGGAGAGCGGAGACATAGGATAAAAGAGCATGAGGAGACCAGAGACACAGGATAAAAGTGTGTGAGGAGAGTGGAGAAGCAGGATAATAAAGCATGTGGAGAGTGGAGACACAGGATAAAAGAGCACGAGGAGAGCAGAGACAAAGGATAAAAGAGAGTGAGGAGAGCAAGGACACAGGATAAAAGAGCGCGAGGAGAGGGAAGGGGACACAGGATAAAAGCGTGATGAGATTGGAGACACAGGATAAAAAGCATGAGGAGAGCTGCTGAGACGGGGATAAAAGAGCGTGAGGAGAGCGGAGATACAGTAAAAAAGAGAGCGAGGAGAGCGGCAGAGAAACAGGATAAATCAGCAAGATGTGAGCGGAGAAAGAGGAGAAAAGAGTACGAGGAGAGCAGAGACACAGCAAAAAAGCGCACGAGGAGAGCAGTGACACAAGATAAATGCACCTGGTGAGCGGAGACGCAGCATAAAAGAGCACGAGGAGAATGGAGACAAAGGAGAAAACTGCACGAGGAGAGCACAGATACAGGATAAATGAGGATGAGCTGAACAGAGATGCATGATAAAAGTATGCGAAGTGAACGGAGACACAGGATAAATGAGTACAAGGAGAGCAGAGGCACAGGATAAAAGAGAACGAGGAGAGACCGAGATGCAGGATAAAGCAGCATGAGGGGAGCGGAGACACAGTTGAAAGAGCACGAGGAGAGCAGTGGAGACAGCAGGTAAAAGAGCGCATGGAAAGCAGAGACACAGGAAAAAAGAGTGCGAGGAGAGAAGAGACACAGGATAAAAGAGCATGTGGAGAATGGAGACACAGGATAAAATAATGATTGAACAGCAGAGCCAAAGGACAAAGAGCATGAGGAGTGCGGAGATGCAGGATATAAGAGTGCAGCAGAGCAGAGAAAAAGGATAAAAGAATGCGAGGAGAGCAGAGAGACAGGATAAATGTACGCAAGTAGAGCAGAGACACAGGATAAAAGAGGGCGAGGAGAGCAGGGACACAGGATAAAAGCGCACAAGTACAATGAAGACACAAGGTAAAATATTGAGTGGAGAGCAGAGCCAATGGAAAAAGAGCCTGAGGGGTGTGGAGATGCAGGACAAAAGAGCGCGAGCAGAGCAGAGACACAAAATAAAAGAGCATGAGGAGTGCAGAGACACAGGATAGAAGAGCACGAGGAGAGCAGAGACACAGGTTACAAGAGCACAAGGAGAGCATAGACACAGGATAAAAGTGCGTGAGGAGAGCAAATAGACAGGATAAAAGAACGCAAGGTGAGCACACACACAGGATAAAAGAGCGCGAGGAGAGTAGAGACACAGGAAAAAAGAGTGCAAAGGGATCAGAGACACAGGATAAAAGAGCGTGAGGAGAGCAGAGAAATAGGATAAAAGAGCATGAGGAGAGCGGAGACACAGGATAAAAGAGCATGAGGTGACCAGACACACAGCATAAAAGTGTGTGAGGAGAGTGGAGAAGCAGGATAAAGAGTGTGAGGAGAGGCGAGCCAGAGGATAAAATAGCACGAGGAGATTGGAGACAAAGGATAAAAGAGCATGAGGAGAGTGAAGACACAGGATAAAAGAGTGCGAGGAGAGCAGAGACACAAAATAAAAGAGCATGAGGAGTGCAGAGATACAGGATAAAAGAGCGCGAGGAAAGCGAATAGACAAGATAGAAGAACGCAAAATGAGCACACACACAGGATAAAAGAGCGCGAGGAGAGGGCCAGAGACACAGGATAAAAGAGCGGGAGGAGAATAGATAAAAGAGCATGAGGATAGCAGAGACACAAGATAAAAGAGCACGAGGAGTGCAGAGACAGAGGATAAAAGCATGTGAGGAGAGCAGAGACACAGGATAATAAAGCGTGAGGAGAGCAGAGACAAAGGATAAAAGAGTGTGAGGAGAGCCAGGACACAGGATAAAAGAACGCGAGGAGAAGGAAGGGGACATAGGATAAAAGCGTGAGGTGAGTGGAGACACAGGATAAAAAGCATGAGGAGAGCTGCTGAGACAGGGGATAAAGGAGCATGAGGAGAGCGTAAAAAATGTATAAAAGAGAGCGAGGGGAGCGGCAGAGAAACAGGATAAATTAGCAAGAGGTGAGCGGTGACACAGGATAACAGCGCACGAGGAGAGCAGTGAAACAGGATAAAAGCACCTGGTGAGCATAGACGCAGGATAAAAGAGCACGAGGAGAATGGAGACACAGGATAAAAGTGCACGAGGAGAGCACAGAGACAGGATAAATGAGCACGAGGTGAACAGAGATGCAAGATAAAAGTGCGCGAAGCGAACCGAGACACAGGATAAATGAATACAAGGAGAGCAGAGGCACAGGATAAAAGAGAACGAGGAGAGACCGAGATGCAAGATAAAGCAGCATGAGGGGAGCGGAGACACATCTGAAAGAGCACGAGGAGAGCAGTGCAGACAGAGGGTAAAAGAGCGCAAGGAGAGCAGAGACACAGGATAAAAGAGTGCGAGGAGAGCAGAGACACAATATAAAAGAGCGCGTGGAGAATGGAGACACAGGATAAAATATTGAGTGAAGAGCAGAGCCACAGGAAAAAGCGTGTGAGGAGTGTGGAGACGCAGTATATAAGAGAGCAAACAGAGAAGAGACACAGGATAAAAGAGCATGAGGAGAGCGGAGAAACAGGACAAAAGAGCGTGAAGAGTGTGGAGACATAGTATAAAAGAGCACGAGGATAGCAGAGACACAGAATAAAAGAGCACAAGGAGAGCAGAGACAGAGGATAAAAGAGCACGAGGAGAGCAGAGACACAGGATAAAAGAGCACGAGTACAATGGAGAAACAGGATAAAATAATGAGTGGAGAGCAGAGGCACAGGAAAAAGAGCGCGAGGAGAGCGGAGACCCACTATAAAAGAGTGCGAGGAGAGCGGCGGAGACACAGGATAAAAGAGAACGAGGAGAGCACAGATACAGTATAAAAGAGCACGTGGTGAAGGGTGACGCAGGATAAAAGTGCGCGAGGAGAGCAGAGACACAGGATAAATGTGCGCGAGGAGAGCAGAGACACAGGATAAAAGCGCACAAGTTGAATGGAGACACAAGGTAAAATATTGAGTGTAGAGCAGAGCCAAAGGAAAAAGAGCCTGAGGGGCGCGGAGATGCAGGACAAAATAGCGCGAGCAGAGCAGAAACACAAGATAAAAGAGTGCAGAGGGTGCAGAGACACAGGATAAATGATCACAAGGAGAGCAGAGATACAGGATAAAAGAACACGAAGAGAGCGGAACAAAGGATAAAAGAGTGCAAGGACAGTGGAGACATAGACTATAATAGCACGAGGAGAGCATAGCTACAGGATAAAAGAGCACGAGGTGAGCACAGACACAGGATAAAACTGTGGGAGGAGAGTGGAGAGAGA
This sequence comes from Carcharodon carcharias, assembly GCF_017639515.1. Taxonomy (NCBI): domain Eukaryota; kingdom Metazoa; phylum Chordata; class Chondrichthyes; order Lamniformes; family Lamnidae; genus Carcharodon; species Carcharodon carcharias. The sequence continues at coordinate 77,449,299 of NC_054481.1, read as the reverse complement.
GAGTAAAAGAGTGTGAGGAGAGCAGAGACACAGGATAAAAGAGCATGAGGAGAGCGGAGACATAGGATAAAAGAGCATGAGGAGACCAGAGACACAGGATAAAAGTGTGTGAGGAGAGTGGAGAAGCAGGATAATCAATAATGTGGAGAGTGGAGACACAGGATAAAAGAGCACGAGGAGAGCAGAGACAAAGGATAAAAGAGAGTGAGTAGAGCAAGGACACAGGATAAAAGAGCGCGAGGAGAGGGAAGGGGACATAGGATAAAAGCGTGAGGAGATTGGAGACTCAGGATGAAAAGCATGAGCAGAGCAGCTGAGACGGGGTTAACAGAGCGTGAGGAGAGCGGAGATACAGTAAAAAAGAGAGCGAGGAGAGCAGCAGAGAAACAGGATAAATCAGCAAGTTTTGAGCGGAGAAAGAGGATAAAAGAGTATGAGTAGAGCAGAGACACAGGATAAAAGCGCACGAGGAGAGCAGTGACACAAGATAAACGCACCTGGTGAGCGGAGACGCAGGATAAAAGAGCACGAGGAGAATGGTGACACAGGATAAAAGTGCGCGAGGAGAGCACAGATACAGCATAAATGAGCATGAGCTGAACAGAGATGCAGGATAAAAATGTGCGAAGCGAACGGAGACACAGGATAAATGAGTACAAGGAGAGCAGAGGCACAGGATAAGAGAGAACTAGTAGAGACCGAGATGCAGGATAAAGACGCATGAGGGGACTGGAGACACAGTTGAAAGAGCACGAGGAGAGCAGTGGAGACAGAGGGTAAAAGAGCGAATGGAAAGCAGAGACACAGGATAAAAGAGTGCGAGGAGAGAAAAGACACAGGATAAAAGAGTGCGTGGAGAATGGAGACACAGGATAAAATAATGATTGAAGAGCAGAGCCACAGGAAAAAGAGCATGAGGAGTGCGGAGATGCAGGATATAAGAGCGCAAAGAGAGCAGAGACACAGGATGAAAGAGGGCGAGGAGAGCAGAGAAACAGGATAAAAGAGCATGCGGAGAGTGGAGACACAGGATAAAAGAGCATGAGGTGACCAGAGACACAGCATAAAAGTGTGTGAGGAGAGTGGAGAAGCAGGATAAAGGGTGTGAGGAGAGGGGAGGAAAAGGATAAAATAGCACGAGGAGATTGGAGACAAAGGATAAAAGAGCATGAGGAGAGCGAAGACACAGGATAAAAGAGTGCGAGGAGAGCAGAGACACATAATAAAAGAGCATGAGGAGTGCAGAGATACACGATAAAAGAGCGCGAGGAGAGCAGAGACACAGGTTACAAGAGCGCAAGGAGAGAATAGACACAGGATAAAAGAGCGTAAGGAGAGTGAATAGAGAGGATAAAAGAATGCAAGGTGAGCACACACACAGGATAAAAGAGCGCGAGGAGAGGGCCAGAGACACAGGATAATTGAGCGGGAGGAGAACAGATAAAAGAGCATGAGGATAGAAGAGACACAAGATAAAAGAGCACGAGGCGTGCAGAGACAGAGGATAAAAGCATGTGAGGAGAGCAGAGACACAGGATAATAAAGCGTGAGGAGAGCAGAGACAAAGGATAAAAGAGCGTGAGGAGAGCCAGGACATAGGATAAAAGAGCGCGAGGAGAAGGAAGGGGACACAGGATAAAAGCGTGAGGTGAGTGGAGACACAGGATAAAAAGCATGAGGAGAGCTGCTGAGACAGGGGATAAAGGAGCGTGAGGAGAGCGGAGATAAAGTATAAAAGAGAGCGAGGAGAGCGGCAGAGAAACAGGATAAATTAGCAAGAGGTGAGCGGTGACACAGGATAAAAGAGTACGACGAGAGCAGAGACACAGGATAAAAGCACCTGGTGAGCGGAGACGCAGGATAAAAGAGCACGAGGAGAATGGAGACACAGGATAAAAGTGCACGAGGAGAGCACAGAGACAGGATAAATGAGCACGAGGTGAACAGAGATGCAAGATAAAAGTGCGCGAAGCGAACGGAGACACAGGATAAATGAATACAAGGAGAGCAGCGGCACAGGATAAAAGAGAATGAGGAGAGACCGATATGCAGGATAAAGCAGCATGAGGGGAGCGGAGACACATCTGAAAGAGCACGAGGAGAGCAGTGCAGAGAGAGGGTAAAAGAGCGCACGGAGAGCAGAGACACAGGATAAAAGAGTGCGAGGAGAGCAGAGACACAATATAAAAGAGCGCGTGGAGAATGGAGACACAGGATAAAATATTGAATGAAGAGCAGAGCCACAGGAAAAAGCGCGTGAGGAGTGCAGAGACGCAGTATATAAGAGAGCAAACAGAGAAGAGACACAGGATAAAAGAGCGTGAGGAGAGCGGAGAAAAAGGATAAAAGAGTGTGAAGAGTGTGGAGACATAGTATAAAAGAGCACGAGGATAGCAGAGACACAGGATAAAAGAGCACAAGGAGAGCAGAGACAGAGGATAAAAGAGCACGAGGAGAGCAGAGACACAGGATAAAAGAGCACGAGTACAATGGAGAAACAGGATAAAATAATGAGTGGAGAGCAGAGGCACAGGAAAAAGAGCGCGAGGAGAGCGGAGACCCACTATAAAAGAGCGCGAAGAGAGCGGCGGAGACACAGTATAAAAGAGAACGAGGAGAGCACAGATACAGTATAAAAGAGCACGTGGTGAAGGGTGACACAGGATAAAAGTGCGGGAGGAGAGCAGAGACACAGGATATGTGTGCGCAAGGAGAGCAGAGACACAGGATAAAAGCGCACAAGTTGAATGGTGACACAAGGTAAAATATTGAGTGTAGAGCAGAGCCAAAGGAAAAAGAGCCTGAGGGGCGCGGAGATGCAGGACACAATAGCGCGAGCAGAGCAGAAACACAAGATAAAAGAGTGCAGAGGGTGCAGAGACAAAGGATAAATGATCACAAGGAGAGCGGAGACACAGGATAAAAGAGTGCGAGGACAGTGGAGACATAGACTATAATAGCACGAGGAGAGCATAGCTACAGGATAAAACAGCACGAGGTGAGCACAGACACAGGATAAAAGTGTGAGAGGAGAGTGGAGAGAGAGAGTAAAAGAGTGTGAGGAGAGCAGAGACACAGGATAAAAGAGCATGAGGAGAGCGGAGACACAGTATAAAAGAGCATGAGGAGACCAGAGACACAGGATAAAAGTGTGTGAGGAGAGTGGAGAAGCAGGATAATAAAGCATGTGGAGAGTGGAGACACAGGATAAAAGAGCATGAGGAGAGCAGAGACAAAGGATAAAAGAGAGTGAGGAGAGCAAGGACACAGGATAAAAGAGCGCGAGGAGAGGGAAGGGGACACAGGATAAAAGCGTGAGGAGAGCTGCTGAGACGGGGATAAAAGAGCATGAGGAGAGTGGAGATACAGTAAAAAAGAGAACAAGAAGAGCGGCAGAGAAACAGGATAAATCAGCAAGTTTTGAGTGGAGAAAGAGGATAAAAGAGTACGAGGAGAGCAGAGACACAGCATAAAAGCGCACGAGGAGAGCAGTGACACAAGATAAATGCAACTGGTGAGCAGAGACGCAGGATAAAAGAGCACGAGGAGAATGGAGACTCAGGATAAAAGTGCACGAGGAGAGCACAGATATAGGATAAATGAGCACGAGGTGAACAGAGATGCAGGATAAAAGTGTGCGAAGCGAACGGAGACAAAGGATAAATGAGTACAAGGACAGCAGAGGCACAGGATAAAAGAGAACGAGGAGAGACCGAGATGCAGGATAAAGCAGCATGAGGGGAGCGGAGACACGGCTGAAAGAGCACGAGGAGTGCAGTGGAGACACAGGGTAAAAGAGCGCATGGAGAGCAGAGACACAGGATAAAAGAGTGCGAGGAGAGAAGAGACACAGGATAAAAGAGCGCTTGGAGAATGGAGACACAGGATGAAGTAATGATTGAAGAGCAGAGCCACAGGAAAAAGAGCATGAAGAGTGCGGAGATGCAGGATATAAGAGCGCAGCAGAGCAGAGAAAAAGGATAAAAGAATGCGAGGAGAGCAGAGACACAGGATAAATGTACGCAAGGAGAGCAGAGACACAGGATAAAAGAGCGCGAGGAGAGCAGAGACACAGGTTACAAGAGCTCAAGGAGAGCATAGACACAGTATAAAAGAGCGTGAGTAGAGCGAATAGACAGGATAAAAGAACGCAAGGTGAGCACACAAACAGGATAAAAGAGCGCGAGGAGAGGGCCAGAGACACAGGATAAATGAGTGGGAGGAGAACAGATAAAAGAGCATGAGGATAGAAGAGACACAAGATAAAAGAGCACGAGGAGAGCAGAGTCAGAGGATAAAAGCATGTGAGGAGAGCAGAGACACAGGATAAAAAAAGCGTGAAGAGAGTGGAGACACAAGATAAAAGAGCACGAGGAGAGCAGAGACAAAGAATAAAAGCATGCGAGGAGAGCAGAGACACAGGATAATAAAGCATGAGGAGAGCAAGGACACAGGATTAAAGAGCGTGAGGAGAAGAAAGGGGACACAGGATAAAAGCGTGAGGAGAGTGGAGACACAGGATAAAAAGCATGAGGAGAGCAGCTGAGACAGGGGATAAAGGAGCGTGAGAATCGCGGAGATAAAGTATAAAAGAGAGCGAGGAGAGCGGCAGAGAAACAGGATAAATTAGCAAGAGGTGAGCGGTGACACAGGATAAAAGAGTAAGACAAGAGCAGTGACACAGTATAACAGCGCACTAGGAGAGCAGTGACACAGGATAAATGCACCTGGTGAGCGGATACACAGGATAAAAGAGCACGATGAGAATGGAGACACAGGATAAAAGTGCGCGAAGAGAGCACAGACACTGGATAAATGAGCACGAGGTGAACAGAGATGCAAGATAAAAGTGTGCGAAGCGAACGGAGACACAGGATAAATGAATACAAGGAGAGCAGAGGCACAGGATAAAAGAGAACGAGGAGAGACCAAGACGCAGGATAAAGCAGCATGAGGGGAGCAGAGACACAGGTGAAAGAGCACGAGGAGAGCAGTGGAGACAGAGGGTAACAGAGCGCATGAAAGGAGAGACACAGGATAAAAGAGTGCAAGGAGAGCAGAGACACAATATAAAAGAGCACGTGGAGAATGGAGACACAGGATAAAATATTAAGTGAAGAGCAGAGCCACAGGATAAAGCGCGTGAGGAGTGCGGAGATGCAGTATATAAGAGCGCAAACAGAGAAGAGACACAGGATAAAAGAGCGTGAGGAGAGCGGATAAACAGGATAAAAGAGCGTGAAGAGTGTGGAGACATAGTATAAAAGAGCACGAGGATAGCAGAGACACAGGATAAAAGAGCACAAGGAGAGCAGAGACACAGGATAAAAGAGCACGAGGAGAGCAGAGACACAGGATAAAAGAGCATGAGTACAATGGAGAAACAGGATAAAATAATGAGTGGAGAGCAGAGGCACAGGAAAAAGAGCACGAGGAGAGCGGAGACCCACTATAAAAGAGCGCGAGGAGAGCGGCGGAGACACAAGATAAAAGAGAACGTGGAGAGCACAGACACAGGATAAAAGAGCGTGCGGTGAAGGGTGACGCAGGATAAAAGTGCGCGAGGAGAGCACAGACAAAGGATAAATGTGCGCGAGGAGAGCAGAGACACAGGATAACAGTGCACAAGTTGAATGGAGACACAAGGTAAAATATTGAGTGGAGAGCAGAGCAAAAGGTTAAAGAGCCTGAGGGGTGCAGAGATGCAGGACAAAATAGCATGAGCAGTGCAGAGACACAAGATAAAAGAGTGCAAAGGGAGCAGAGACACAGGATAAAAGAGCGTGAGGAGAGCAGAGACACAGGTTAAAAGATCACAAGGAGAGCAGAGATACAGGATAAAAAAACACGAAGAGAGCGGAGACACAGGATAAAAGAGTGCGAATACAGTGGAGACATAAACTATAATAGCACGAGGAGAGCATAGCTACAGGATAAAAGAGCTTGAGGAGAGCACAGACACAGGATGAAAGTGTGGGAGGAGAGTGGAGAGAGAGAGTAAAAGAGTGTGAGGAGAGCAGAGAAACAGGATAAAAGAGCATGAGGAGAGTGGAGACACAGGATAAAAGAGCATGAGGAGACCAGAGACACAGGATAAAAGTGTGTGAGAAGAGTGGAGAAGCAGGATAATAAAGCGTGAAAAGATTGGAGACACAGTATAAAAGAGCACGAGGGGAGCAGAGACAAAGGATAAAAGAGAGTGAGGAGAGCAAGGACACAGGATAAAAGAGCGCGAGGAGAGGGAAGGGGACACAGGATAAAAGCGTGAGGAGAGTTGGGACACAGGATAAAAAGCATGAGGAGAGCTGCTGAGAAGGGGATAAAAGAGCGTGAGGGGAGCGGAGATACAGCAAAAAAGAGAGCGAGGAGAGCGGCAGAGAAACAGGATAAATCAGCAAGAGGTGAGCGGAGAAAGAGGATAAAAGAGTACGAGGAGATCAGAGACACAGGATAAAAGCGCACGAGGAGAGCAGTGACACAAGATAAATGCACCTGGTGAGCGGAGACGCAGGATAAAAGAGCACGAGGAGAATGGAGACACAGGATAAAAGTGCGTGAGGAGAGCACAGATACAGGGTAAATGAGCATGAGGTGAATAGAGATGCAGGATAAAAGTGTGCAAAACGAACGGAGACACAGGATAAATGAGTACAAGGAGAGCAGAGGCACAGGATAAAAGAGAACGAGGAGAGACCGAGATGCAAGATAAAGCAGCATGAGGGGAGCGGAGACACAGTTGAAAGAACACGAGAAGAGCAGTGGTGACAGAGGTTAAAAGAGCGCATGGAGAGCAGAGACACAGGATAAAAGAGTGCGAGGAGAGAAGAGACACAGAATGAATGAATGGGTGGAGAATAGTGACACAGGATGAAATAATGATTGAAGAGCAGAGTCACAGGAAAAAGAGCATGAGGAGTGTGGAGATGCAGTATATAAGAGCGCAAAGAGAGCAGAGAAACAGGATAAAAGAATGCGAGGAGAGCAGAGACACAGGATAAATGTACGCATGGAGAGCAGAGACACAGGTAAAAAAGAGGGCAAGGAGAGCAGAGACACAGGATAAAAGCGCACAAGTAGAATGATGAGACAAGGTAAAATATTGAGTGGAGAGCAGAGCCAAAGGAAAAAGAGTCTGAGGGGTTTGGAGACGCAGGACAAAAGAGCGCGAGCAGAGCAGAGACACAGGAAAAAAGAGTGCAAAGGGAGCAGAGACACAAGATAAAAGAGCGTGAGGAGAGCAGAGAAACAGGATAAAAGAGCATGAGGAGAGTGGAGACACAGGATAAAAGAGCATGAGGAGACCAGAGACACAGCATAAAAGTGTGTGAGGAGAGTGGAGAAGCAGGATAAAGAGTGTGAGGAGAGAGGAGACAGAGGATAAAAGAGCAGGAGCAGATTGGAGACAAAGGATAAAAGAGCATGAGGAGAGCGAAGACACAGGATAAAAGAGTGCAAGGAGAGCAGAGACACAAAATGAAAGAGCACGGGGAGTGCAGAGACACTGGATAAATGAGCACGAGGAGAGCAGCGACACAAGTTACAAGAGCGCAAGGAGAGCATAGACACAGGATAAAAGAGTGTGAGTAGAGCGAATAGACAGGTTAAAAGAATGCAAGGTGAGCACACACACAGGATAAAAGAGTGCGAGGAGAGGGCCAAAGACACAGGATAAAAGAGAGGGTGGAGAACAGATAAAAGAGCATGAGGATAGAAGAGACACAAGATAAAAGAGCACGAGGAGAGCAGAGTCAGAGGATAAAAGCATGTGAGGAGAGCAGAGACACAGGATAAAAGAGCGTGAAGAGAGTGGAGACACAGGATAAAAGAGCACGAGGAGAGCAGAGACAAAGGATAAAAGCATGCGAGGAGAGCAGAGACACACGATAATAAAGCATGAGGAGAGTAAGGACACAGGATAAAAGAGCACGAAGAGAAGGAAGGGGACACAGGATAAAAGCGTGAGGAGAGTGGAGACACAGGATAAAAAGCATGAGGAGAGCAGCTGAGACAGGGGATACAGGAGCGTGAGAAGCGCGGAGATAAAGTATAAAAGAGAGCGAGGAGAGCGGCAGAGAAACAGGATAAATTAGCAAGAGGTGAGCGGTGACACAGGATAAAAGAGTAAGACGAGAGCAGAGACACAGTATAACAGCACACTAGGAGAGCAGTGACACAGGATAAAAGCACCTGGTGAGTGGATACACAGGATAAAAGAGCACGATGAGAATGGAGACACAGGATAAAAGTGCACGAAGAGAGCACAGACACTGGATAAGTGAGCACGAGGTGAACAGAGATGCAAGATAAAAGTGTGCGAAGCGAACAGAGACACAGGATAAATGAGTACAAGGAGAGCAGAGGCAAAGGATAAAAGAGAACGAGGAGAGACCAAGATGCAGGATAAAGCAGCATGAGGGGAGTGGAGACACATCTGAAAGAGCACGAGGAGAGCAGTGGAGACAGACGGTAAAAGAGCGCATGAAGAGGAGAGACACAGGATAAAAGAGTGCGAGGAGAGCAGAGACACAATATAAAAGAACACGTGGAGAATGGAGACACAGGATAAATCATTGAGTGAAGAGCAGAGCCACAGGAAAAAGCGCGTGAGGAGTGCGGAGATGCAGTATATAAGAGAGCAAACAGAGAAGAGACACAGGATAAAAGAGCATGTGGAGAGCGGATAAACAGGATAAAAGAGCCTGAAGAGTGTGGAGACATAGTATAAAAGAGCACGAGGATAGCAGAGACACAGGATAAAAGAGCACAAGGAGAGCAGAGACACAGGATAAAAGAGCAGGAGGAGAGCAGAGACACAGGATAAAAGAGCACAAGTACAATGGAGAAACAGGATAAAATAATGAGTGGAGTGCAGAGGCACAGGAAAAAGAGCACGAGGAGAGCGGAGACCCACTATAAAAGAGCGCGAGGAGAGCGGCGGAGACACAGGATATAAGAGAACGAGGAGAGTACAGACACAGGATAAAAGAGAGCGCGGTGAAGGGTGACGCAGGATAAAAGTGCGCGAGGAGAGCACAGACAGAGGATAAATGTGCGCGAGGAGAGCAGAGACACAGGATAAAAGCGCACAAGTTGAATGGAGACACAAGGTAAAATATTGAGTGGAGAGCAGAGCAAAAGGATAAAGAGCCTGAGGGGAGCGGAGATGCAGGACAAAATAGCGCGAGCAGAGCAGAGACACAAGATAAAAGAGTGCAAAGGGAGCAGAGACACAGGATAAAAGATCACAAGGAGAGCAGAGATACAATATAAAAAAACACGAACAGAGCGGAGATACAGGATAAAAGAGTGTTAGGACAGTGGAGACATAGACTATAATAACACGAGGAGAGCATAGCTACAGGATAAAAGAGCATGAGGAGAGCACAGGCACAGGATGAAAGTGTGGGAGGAGAGTGGAGAGAGAGAGTAAAAGAGTGTGAGGAGAGCAGAGAAACAGGATAAAAGAGCATGAGGAGAGTGGAGACACAGGATAAAAGAGCATGAGGAGACCAGAGACACAGGATAAAAGTGTGTGAGGAGAGTGGAGAAGCAGGATAATAAAGCGTGCAGAGATTGGAGAGACAGGATAAAAGAGCACGAGGAGAGCAGAGGCAAAGGATAAAAGAGAGTGAGGAGAGCAAGGACACAGGATAAAAGAGCACGAGGAGAGGGAAGGGGACACAGGATAAGAGCGTGAGGACAGTTGGGACACAGGATAAAAAGCATGAGGAGAGCTGCTGAGACGGGGATAAAAGAGCGTGAGGAGAGCGGAGATACAGCAAAAAAGAGAGCGAGGAGAGCGGCAGAGAAACAGGATAAATCAGCAAGAGGTGAGCAGAGAAAGAGGATAAAAGATTACGAGGACAGCAGAGACACAGGATAAAAGCGCACGAGGAGAGCATAGCTACAGGATAAAAGAGCATGAGGAGAGCACAGGCACAGGATGAAAGTGTGGGAGGAGAGTGGAGAGAGAGAGTAAAAGAGTGTGAGGAGAGCAGAGAAACAGGATAAAAGAGCATGTGGAGAGTGGAGACACAGAATAAAAGAGCATGAGGAGACGAGAGACACAGGATAAAAGTGTGTGAGGAGAGTGGAGAAGCAGGATAATAAAGCGTGCAGAGATTGGAGAGACAGGATAAAAGAGCACGAGGAGAGCAGAGACAAAGGATAAAAGAGAGTGAGGAGAGCAAGGACACAGGATAAAAGAGCGCGAGGAGAAGGAAGGGGACACAGGATAAGAGCGTGAGGACAGTTGGGACACAGGATAAAAAGCATGAGGAGATCTGCTGAGACGGGGATAAAAGAGCGTGAGGAGAGCGGAGATATAGCAAAAAAGAGAGCGAGGAGAGCGGCAGAGAAACAGGATAAATCAGCAAGAGGTGAGCGGAGAAAGAGGAGAAAAGAGTACGAGGAGAGCAGAGACACTGGATAAAAGCGCACGAGGAGAGCAGTGACACAAGATAAATGCACCTGGTGAGCGGAGACGCAGGATAAAAGAGCACGAGGAGAATGGAGACACAGGATAAAAGAGCGCGAGGAGAGGGAAAGGGACAGAGGATAAGAGCGTGAGGAGAGTTGGGGCACAGGATAAAAAGCATGAGGAGAGCTGCTGAGACGGGAATAAAAGAGCGTGAGGAGATTGGAGATATAGCAAAAAAGAGAGCGAGGAGAGCGGCAGAGAAACAGGATAAATCAACAAGAGGTGAGCGGAGAAAGAGGAGAAAAGAGAACGAGGCGAGCAGAGACACAGGATAAAAGCGCACGAGGAGAGCAGTGACACAAGATAAATGCACCTGGTGAGCGGAGACGCAGGATAAAAGAGCACGAGGAGAATGGAGACACAGGATAAAAGAGCGCGAGGAGAGGGAAGGGGACACAGGATAAGAGCGTGAGGAGAGTTGAGACACAGGATAAAAAGCATGAGGAGAGCTGCTGAGACGGGGATAAAAGAGCGTGAGGAGAGCGGAGATACAGCAAAAAAGAGAGCGAGGAGAGCGGCAGAGAAACAGGATAAATCAGCAAGAGGTGAGCAGAGAAAGAGGATAAAAGATTACGAGGACAGCAGAGACACAGGATAAAAGCGCACGAGGAGAGCATAGCTACAGGATAAAAGAGCATGAGGAGAGCACAGGCACAGGATGAAAGTGTGGGAGGAGAGTGGAGAGAGAGAGTAAAAGAGTGTGAGGAGAGCAGAGAAACAGGATAAAAGAGCATGTGGAGAGTGGAGACACAGAATAAAAGAGCATGAGGAGACGAGAGACACAGGATAAAAGTGTGTGAGGAGAGTGGAGAAGCAGGATAATAAAGCGTGCAGAGATTGGAGAGACAGGATAAAAGAGCACGAGGAGAGCAGAGACAAAGGATAAAAGAGAGTGAGGAGAGCAAGGACACAGGATAAAAGAGCGCGAGGAGAGGGAAGGGGACACAGGATAAGAGCGTGAGGACAGTTGGGACACAGGATAAAAAGCATGAGGAGAGCTGCTGAGACGGGGATAAAAGAGCGTGAGGAGACCGGAGATATAGCAAAAAAGAGAGCGAGGAGAGCGGCAGAGATACAGGATAAATCAGCAAGAGGTGAGCGGAGAAAGAGGAGAAAAGAGTACGAGGAGAGCAGAGACACAGGATAAAAGCGCACGAGGAGAGCAGTGACACAAGATAAATGCACCTGGTGAGCGGAGACGCAGGATAAAAGAGCACGAGGAGAATGGAGACACAGGATAAAAGAGCGCGAGGAGAGGGAAGGGGACACAGGATAAGAGCGTGAGGAGAGTTGGGGCACAGGATAAAAAGCATGAGGAGAGCTGCTGAGACGGGGATAAAAGAGCGTGAGGAGATTGGAGATATAGCAAAAAAGAGAGCGAGGAGAGCGGCAGAGAAACAGGATAAATCAGCAAGAGGTGAGCGGAGAAAGAGGAGAAAAGAGTACGAGGCGAGCAGAGACACAGGATAAAAGCGCACGAGGAGAGCAGTGACACAAGATAAATGCACCTGGTGAGCGGAGACGCAGGATAAAAGAGCACGAGGAGAATGGAGACACAGGATAAAAGAGCGCGAGGAGAGGGAAGGGGACACAGGATAAGAGCGTGAGGAGAGTTGAGACACAGGATAAAAAGCATGAGGAGAGCTGCTGAGACGGGGATAAAAGAGCGTGAGGAGAGCGGAGATACAGCAAAAAATAGAGCGAGGAGAGCGGCAGAGAAACAGGATAAATCAGCAAGAGGTGAGCAGAGAAAGAGGATAAAAGATTACGAGGACAGCAGAGACACAGGATAAAAGCGAAAAAGGAGAGCATAGCTACAGGATAAAAGAGCATGAGGAGAGCACAGGCACAGGATGAAAGTGTGGGAGGAGAGTGGAGAGAGAGAGAGTAAAAGTGTGTGAGGAGAGCAGAGAAACAGGATAAAAGAGCATGAGGAGAGTGGAGACACAGGATAAAAGAGCATGAGGAGACCAGAGACACAGGATAAAAGTGTGTGAGGAGAGTGGAGAAGCAGGATAATAAAGCGTGCAGAGATTGGAGACACAGGATAAAAGAGCACGAGGAGAGCAGAGACAAAGGATAAAAGAGAGTGAGGAGAGCAAGGACACAGGATAAAAGAGCGCGAGGAGGGGGAAGGGGACACAGGATAAGAGCGTGAGGACAGTTGGGACACAGGATAAAAAACATGAGGAGAGTTGCTGAGACGGGGATAAAAGAGCGTAAGGAGAGCGGAGATATAGCAAAACAGAGAGCGAGGAGAGCGGCAGAGAAACAGGATAAATCAGCAAGAGGTGAGCGGAGAAAGAGGAGAAAAGAGTACGAGGAGAGCAGAGACACAGGATAAAAGCGCACGAGGAGAGCAGTGACACAAGATAAATGCACCTGGTGAGCGGAGACGCAGGATAAAAGAGCACGAGGAGAATGGAGACACAGGATAAAAGTGCGCGAGGAGAGCACAGATACAGGATAAATGAGCATGAGGTGAACAGAGATGCAAGATAAAAGTGTGCGAAGCGAACAGAGACACAGGATAAATGAATACAAGGAGAGCAGATGCACAGGATAAAAGAGAACGAGGAGAGACCAAGACGCAGGATAAAGGAGCATGAGGGGAGCGGAGACACAGGTGAAAGAGCACGAGGAGAGCAGTGGAGACAGAGGGTAAAAGAGCGCATGAAGAGGAGAGACACAGGATAAAAGAGTGCGAGGAGAGCAGAGACACAATATAAAAGAGTACGTGGAGAATGGAGACACAGGATAAAATATTGAGTGAAGAGCAGAGCCACAGGAAAAAGCGCGTGAGGAGTGCGGAGATGCAGTATATAAGAGAGCAAACAGAGAAGAGACACAGGATAAAAGAGCGTGTGGAGAGCGGATAAACAGGATAAAAGAGCCTGAAGAGTGTGGAGACATAGTATAAAAGAGCACGAGGATAGCAGAGACACAGGATAATAGAGCACAAGGAGAGCAGAGACAGAGGATAAAAGAGCACGAGGAGAGCAGAGACACAGGATAAAAGAGCACGAGTACAATGGAGAAACAGGATAAAATAATGAGTGGAGAGCAGAGGCACAGGAAAAAGAGCACGAGGAGAGCGGAGACCCACTATAAAAGAGCGCGAGGAGAGCAGCGGAGACACAGGATATAAGAGAACGAGGAGAGTACAGACACAGGATAAAAGAGAGCGCGGTGAAGGGTGACGCATGATAAAAGTGCGCGAGGAGAGCACAGACAAAGGATAAATGTGCGCGAGGAGAGCAGAGACACAGGATAAAAGCGCACAAGTTGAATGGAGACACAAGGTAAAATATTGAGTGGAGAGCAGAGCAAAAGGATAAAGAGCCTGAAGGGTGCGGAGATGCAGGACAAAATAGCGCGAGCAGAGCAGAGACACAAGATAAAAGAGTGCAAAGGGAGCAGAGACACAGGATAAAAGAGCGTGAGGAGAGCAGAGACACAGGTTAAAAGATCACATGGAGAGCAGAGATACAGTATAAAAAAACACGAACAGAGCGGAGATACAGGATAAAAGAGTGTGAGGACAGTGGAGACATAGACTATAATAACATGAGGAGAGCATAGCTACAGGATAAAAGAGAATGAGGAGAGCACAGGCACAGGATGAATGTGTGGGAGGGGAGTGGAGAGAGAGAGTAAAAGAGTGTGAGGAGAGCAGAGAAACAGGATAAAAGAGCATGAGGAGAGTGGAGACACAGGATAAAAGAGCATGAGGAGACCAGAGACACAGGATAAAAGTGTGTGATGAGAGTTGAGAAGCAGGATAATAAAGCGTGCAGAGATTGGAGAGACAGGATAAAGGAGCACGAGGAGAGCAGAGACAAAGGATAAAAGAGAGTGAGGAGAGCAAGGACACAGGATAAAAGAGCGCGAGGAGAGGGAAGGGGACACAGGATAAGAGCGTGAGGACAGTTGGGACACAGGATAAAAAGCATGAGGAGAGCTGCTGAGACGGGGATAAAAGAGCGTTTGGAGAGCGGAGATATAGCAAAAAAGAGAACGAGGAGAGCGGCAGAGAAACAGGATAAATAAGCAAGAGGTGAGCGGAGAAAGAGGAGAAAAGAGTACGAGGAGAGCAGAGACAGAGGATAAAAGAGCACGAGGAGAGCAGAGACATAGGATAAAAGAGAGGGAGGAGAACAGATAAAAGAGCATGAGGATAGAAGTGACACAAGATAAAAGAGCACGAGGAGTGCAGAGACAGAGGATAAAAGCATATGAGGAGAGCAGAGACACAGGATAATAAAGCGTGAGTAGAGTGGAGACACAGGATAAAAGAGCACGAGGAGATCAGAGACAAAGGATAAAAGAGCGTGAGGAGAGCAAGGACAAAGGATAAATGAGCACAGAGAGGGAAGGGGACACAAGATAAAAGCGTGAGGAGAGTGGAGAAACAGGATAAAAAGCATGAGGAGAGCTGCTGAGACAGGGGATAAAGGAGCATTAGGAGAGCGGCGATAAAGTATAAAAGAGAGCGAGGAGAGTGGCATGGAAACAGGATAAATCAGCAAGAGGTGAGTGGTGACACAGGATAAAAGAGTACGATGAGAGCAGAGACACAGGATAACAGCGCACGAGGAGAGCAGTGTGGAAAGGGAGCAGAGACACAGGATAAAAGAGCATGAGGAGAGAGGAGAAACAGGATAAAAGAGCATGAGGAGACCAGAGACACAGGATAAAAGTGTGTGAGGAGAGTGGAGAAGCAGGATAAAGAGTGTGAGGAGAGGGGAGACAGAGGATAAAAGAGCACGAGGAGATTGGAGACAAAGGATAAAAGATCATGAGGAGAGCGAAGACACAAGATAAAAGAGCGTGAGGAGAGCGAATAGACAGGATAAAAGAACACAAGGTGAGCACACACACAGGATAAAAGAGCACGAGGAGAGGACCAGAGACACAGGACAAAAGAGTGGGAGGAGACAGATAAAAGAGCATGAGGATGGAAGAGACACAAGATAAAAGAGCACGAGGAGTGCAGAGACAGAGGATAAAAGCATGTGAGGAGAGCAGAGACACAGGATAATAAAGCGTGAGGAGAGTGGAGACACAGGATAAAAGAGCATGAGGAGATCAGAGACAAAGGATAAAAGAGCACGAGGAGAAGGAAGAGGACACAGGACAAAAGCGTGAGGAGAGTGGAGACACAGGATAAAAAGCATGAGGAGAGCTGCTGAGACAGGGGATAAAGGAGCGTGAGGAGAGTGGAGATAAAGTATAAAAGAGAGCCAGGAGAGCGGCAGAGAAACAGCATAAATCAGCAAGAGGTGAGCGGTGACACAGGATAAAAGAGAACGACGAGAGCAGAGGACCAGGATAACAGCGCACGGGGAGAGCAGTGAAACAGGATAAAAGCACCTGGTGAGCGGAGATGCAGGATAAAAGAGCACGAAGAGAATGGAGACACAGGATAAAAGTGCGCGAGGATAGCACAGACACTGGATAAATGAGCATGAGGTGAACAGAGATGCAAGATAAAATTGTGCGAAGCGAACAGAGACACAGTTTAAATGAATACAAGGAGAGCAGAGGCACAGGATAAAAGAGAATGAGGAGAGACCGAGATGCAGGATTAAGCAGCATGAGGGGAGCGGAGACACATCTGAAAGAGCACGAGGAGAGCAGTGGAGACAGAGGGTAAAAGACCGCATGAAGAGGAGAGACACAGGATAAGAGAGTGCGAGGAGAGCAGAGACACAATATAAAAGAGCGTGTGGAGAATGGAGACACAGGATAAAATATTGAGTGAAGAGCAGAGTCAAAGGAAAAAGCGCGTGAGGACTGCGGAGACGCAGTATATAAGAGAGCAAACAGAGAAGAGACACAGGATAAAAGAGCGTGAGGAGAGCTGAGAAACAGGATAAAAGAGCGTGAAGAGTGTGGAGACATAGTATAAAAGAGCACGAGGATAGCAGAGACACAGGATAAAAGAGCACAAGGAGAGCAGAGACAGAGGATAAAAGAGCACGAGGAGAGCAGAGACATAGGATAAAAGAGCATGAGTACAATGGAGAAACAGGATAAAATAATGAGTGGAGAGCAGAGGCACAGGAAAAAGAGCATGAGGAGAGCGGAGACCCACTATAAAAGAGCGCGAGGAGAGCGGAGGAGACACAGGACAAAAGAGAAGGAGGAGAGTACAGACACAGGATAAAAGAGCGCGCGGTGAAGGGTGACGCAGGATAAAAGTGCGTGAGGAGAGCACAGACAAAGGATAAATGTGCGCGAGGAGAGCAGAGACACAGGATAAAAGCGCACAAGTTGAATGGAGACACAAGGTAAAATATTGAGTGGAGAGCAGAGCAAAAGGATAAAGAGCCTGAGGGGTGCGGAGATGCAGGACAAAATAGCGCGAGCAGAGCAGAGACACAATAGACAAGAGTGCAAAGGGAGCAGAGACACAGGATAAAAGAGCGTGAGGAGAGCAGAGAAACAGGTTAAAAGGTCACAAGGAGAGCAGAGATACAGGATAAAAGAACACGAAGAGAGTGGAGACACAGGATAAAAGAGTGCGAGGACAGTGGAGACATAGACTATAATAGCACGAGGAGAGCATAGCTACAGGATAAAAGAGCATGAGGAGAGCACAGACACAGGATGAAAGTGTGGGAGGAGAGTGGAGAGAGAGAGTAAAAGAGTGTGAGGAGAGCAGAGAAACAGGATAAAAGAGCATGAGGAGAGTGGAGACACAGGATAAAAGTGTGTGAGGAGAGTGGAGAAGCAGGATAATAAAGCGTGAAGAGATTGGAGACACAGGATAAAAGAGCACGAGGAGAGCAGAGACAAAGGATAAAAGAGAGTGAGGAGAGCAAGGACACAGGATTAAAGAGCGCGAGGAGAGAGAAGGGATCACAGGATAAAAGCGTAAGGAGATTGGAGACACAGGATAAAAAGCATGAGGAAAGCTGCTGAGGCGGGGATTAAAGAGCGTGAGGAGAGCGGAGATACAGCAAAAAAGAGAGCGAGGAGAGCGGCAGAGAAACAGGATAAATCAGCAAGAGGTGAGCGGAGAAAGAGGAGAAAAGAGTACGAGGAGAGCAGAGACACAGGATAAAAGCGCACGAGGAGAGCAGTGACACAAGATAAATGCACCTGGTGAGCGGAGACGCAGGATAAAAGAGCACGAGGAGAATGGAGACACAGGATAAAAGTGCGCGAGGAGATTACAGATACAGGATAAATGAGCATGAGGTGAATAGAGATGCAGGATAAAAGTGTGCGAAGCGAACGGAGACACAAGATAATTGAGTACAAGGAGAGCAGAGGCACAGGATAAAAGAGAACGAGGAGAGACCGAGATGCAGGATAAAGCAGCATGAGGGGAGCGGAGACACAGTTGAAAGAGCACGAGGAGAGCAGTGGAGACAGAGGGTAAAAGAGCGCATGGAGAGCAGAGACAAAGGATAAAAGAGTGCGAGGAGAGAAGAGACACAGGATGAAAGAATGCGTGGAGAATGGAGACACAGGATAAAATAATGATTGAAGAGCAGAGCCACAGGAAAAAGAGCATGAGGAGTGTGGAGATGCAGGATATAAGAGCGCCAAGAGAGCAGAGAAACAGGATAAAAGAATGCGAGGAGAGCAGAGACACAGGATAAATGTACGCAAGGAGAGCAGAGACACAGGTAAAAAAGAGGGCAAGGAGAGCAGAGACACAGGATAAAAGCGCACAAGTAGAATGATGACACAAGGTAAAATATTGAGTGGAGAGCAGAGCCAAAGGAAAAAGAGTCTGAGGGGTTTGGAGACGCAGGACAAAAGAGCGCGAGCAGAGCAGAGACACAGGAAAAAAGAGTGCAAAGGGAGCAGAGACACAAGATAAAAGAGCGTGAGGAGAGCAGAGAAACAGGATAAAAGAGCATGAGGAGAGTGGAGACACAGGATAAAAGAGCATGAGGAGACCAGAGACACAGCATAAAAGTGTGTGAGGAGCGTGGAGAAGCAGGATAAAGAGTGTGAGGAGAGAGGAGACAGAGGATAAAAGAGCAGGAGGAGATTGGAGACAAAGGATAAAAGAGCACGAGGAGAGCGAAGACACAGGATAAAAGAGTGCAAGGAGAGCAGAGACACAAAATAAAATAGCATGGGGAGTGCAGAGACACAGGATAAAAGAGCGCGAGGAGAGCAGAGACACAAGTTACAAGAGCGCAAGGAGAGCATGGACACAGGATATAAGAGTGTGAGGAGAGCGAATAGACAGGTTAAAAGATTGCAAGGTGAGCACACACACAGGATAAAAGAGTGCGAGGAGAGGGCCAGAGACACAGGATAAAAGAGAGGGAGGAGAACAGATAAAAGAGCATGAGGATAGAAGATACACAAGATAAAAGAGCACGAGGAGAGCAGAGTCAGAGGATAAAAGCATGTGAGGAGAGCAGAGACACAGGATAAAAAAGCGTGAAGAGAGTGGAGACACAGGATAAAAGAGCACGAGGAGAGCAGAGACAAAGGATAAAAGCATGCGAGGAGAGCAGAGACACAGGATAATAAAGCATGAGGAGAGTAAGGACACAGGATAAAAGAGCGCGAGGAGAAGGAAGGGGACACAGGATAAAAGCGTGAGGAGAGTGGAGACACAGGATAAAAAGCATGAGGAGAGCTGCTGAGACAGGGGATAAAGGAGCGTGAGAAGCGCAGAGATAAAGTATAAAAGAGAGCGAGGAGAGCGGCAGAGAAACAGCATAAATCCACAAGAGGTGAGCGGTGACACAGGATAAAAGAGTAAGATGAGAGCAGAGACACAGTATAACAGCGCACTAGGAGAGCAGTGACACAGGATAAAAGCACCTGGTGAGCGGAGACACAGGATAAAAGAGCACGATGAGAATGGAGACACAGGATAAAAGTGCGCGAAGAGAGCACAGACACTGGATAAATGAGCACGAGGTGAACAGAGATGCAAGATAAAAGTGTGCGAAGCGAACAGAGACACAGGATAAATGTGTACAAGGAGAGCAGAGGCACAGGATAAAAGAGAACGAGGAGAGAACAAGACGCAGGATAAAGCAGCATGAGGGGAGCGGAGACACATCTGAAAGAGCACGAGGAGAGCAGTGGAGACAGAGGGTAAAAGAGCGCATGAAGAGGAGAGACACAGGATAAAAGAGTGCGAGGAGAGCAGAGACACAATATAAAAGAGCACGTGGAGAATGGAGACACAGGATAAAATATTGAGTGAAGAGCAGAGCCACAGGAAAAAGCGCGTGAGGAGTGCAGAGATGCAGTATATAAGAGAGCAAACAGAGAAGAGACACAGGATAAAAGAGCGTGAGGAGAGCGGATGAACAGGATAAAAGAGCGTGAAGAGTGTGGAGACATAGTATGAAAGAGCACGAGGATAGCAGAGACACAGAATAAAAGAGCACAAGGAGAGCAGAGACAGAGGATAAAAGAGCACGAGGAGAGCAGAGACACAGGATAAAAGAGCACGAGTACAATGGAGAAACAGGATAAAATAATGAGTGGAGAGCAGAGGCACAGGAAAAAGAGCAAAAGGAGAGCGGAGACCCACTATAAAAGAGCGCGAGGAGAGCGGCAGAGACACAGGATAAAAGAGAACGAGGAGAGTACAGACACTGGATAAAAGAGAGCGCGGTGAAGGGTGACGCAGGATAAAAGTGCGCGAGGAGAGCACAGACAAAGGATAAATGTGCGCGAGGAGAGCAGAGACACAGGGTAAAAGCGCACAAGTTGAATGGAGACACAAGGTAAAATATTGAGTGGAGAGCAGAGCAAAAGGATAAAGAGCCTGAGGGGTGCGGAGATGCAGGGCAAAATAGCGCGAGCAGAGCAGAGACACAAGATAAAAGAGTGCAAAGGGAGCAGAGACACAGGATAAAAGAGCATGAGGAGAGCAGAGACACAGGTTAAAAGATCACAAGGAGAGCAGAGATACAGGATAAAAGAACACAAAGAGAGCGGAGGCACAGGATAAAAGAGTGTGAGCACAGTGGAGACATAGACTATAATAGCACGAGGAGAGCATAGCTACAGGATAAAAGAGCATGAGGAGAGCACAGACACAGGCTGAAAGTGTGGAAGGAGAGAGGAGAGAGAGAGTAAAAGAGAGTGAGGAGAGCAGAGAAACAGGATAAAAGAGCATGAGGAGAGTGGAGACACAGGATAAAAGAGCATGAGGAGACCAGAGACACAGGATAAAAGTGTATGAGGAGAGTGGAGAAGCAGGATAATAAAGCGTGCAGAGATTGGAGAGACAGGATAAAAGAGCATGAGGAGAGCAGAGACAAAGGATAAAAGAGCGCGAGGAGAGGGAAGGGGACACAGGATAAGAGCGTGAGGACAGTTGGGACACAGGATAAAAAGCATGAGGAGAGCTGCTGAGACGGGGATAAAAGAGCGTGAGGAGAGCGGAGATACAGCAAAAAAGAGAGCGAGGAGAGCGGCAGAGGAACAGGATAAATCAGCAAGAGGTGAGCGGAGAAAGAGGATAAAAGAGTACGAGGAGAGCAGAGACACAGGATAAAAGCGCACGAGGAGAGCAGTGACACAAGATAAATGCACCTGGTGAGCGGAGACGCAGGATAAAAGAGCACGAGGAGAATGGAGACACAGGATAAAAGTGCGCGAGGATAGCACAGACACTGGATAAATGAGCATGAGGTGAACAGAGATGCAAGATAAAAGTGTGCGAAGCGAACAGTGACACAGAATATATGAATACAAGGAGAGCAGAGGCACAGGATAAAAGAGAACGAGGAGAGACCAAGACGCAGGATAAAGCAGCATGAGGGGAGCGGAGACACAGGTGAAAGAGCACGAGGAGAGCAGTGGAGACAGAGGGTAAAAGAGCGCATGAAGAGGAGAGACACAGGATAAAAGAGTGCGAGGAGACCAGAGACACAATATGAAAGAGCACGTGGAAAATGGAGACACAGGATAAAATATTGAGTGAAGAGCAGAGCCACTGGAAAAAGCGCGTGAGGAGTGTGGAAATGCAGTATATAAGAGAGCAAACAGAGAAGAGACACAGGATAAAAGAGCGTGAGGAGAGCGGATAAACAGGATAAAAGAGCGTGAAGAGTGTGCAGACATAGTATAAAAGAGCATGAGGATAGCAGAGACACAGGATAAAAGAGCACAAGGAGAGCAGAGACAGAAGATAAAAGAGCACGAGGAGAGCAGAGACATAGGATAAAAGAGCACGAGTACAATGGAGAAACAGGATAAAATAATGAGTGGAGAGCAGAGGCACAGGATAAAGAGCACAAGCAGAGCGGAGACCCACTATAAAAGAGCGCGAGGAGAGCGGCGGAGACACAGGATAAAAGAGAAGGAGGAGAGTACAGACACAGGATAAAAGAGCGCGCGGTGAAGGGTGACGCAGGATAAAAGTGCGCGAGGAGAGCACAGACAAAGGATAAATGTGCGCGAGGAGAGCAGAGACACAGGATAAAAGCGCACAAGTTGAATGGAGACACAAGGTAAAATATTGAGTGGAGAGCAGAGCAAAAGGATAAAGAGCCTGAGGGGTGCGGAGATGCAGGACAAAATAGAGTGATCAGAGCAGAGACACAAGAGAAAAGAGTGCAAAGGGAGCAGAGACACAGGATAAAACAGCGTGAGGAGAGCAGAGACACAGGTTAAAAGATCACAAGGAGAGCAGAGATACAGGATAAAAGAACACGAAGAGAGCGGAGACACAGGATAAAAGAGTGCGAGGACAGTGGAGACATAGACTATAATAGTATTAGGAGAGCATAGCTACAGGATAAAAGAGCATGAGGAGAGCACAGACACAGGATGAAAGTGTGGGAGGAGAGTGGAGAGAGAGAGTAAAAGAGTGTGAGGAGAGCAGAGAAACAGGATAAAAGAGCATGAGGAGAGTGGAGACACACGATAAAAGAGCATGAGGAGACCAGAGACACAGGATAAAAGTGTGTGAGGAGAGTGGAGAGGCAGGATAATAAAGCGTGAAGAGATTGGAGACGCAGGATAAAATAGCACGAGGAGAGCAGGGACAAAGGATAAAAGAGAGTGAGGAGAGCAAGGACACAGGATAAAAGAGCGCGAGGAGAGAGAAGGGGACACAGGATAAAAGCGTGATGAGATTTGGGACACAGGATAAAAAGCATGAGGAGAGCTGCTGAGACGGGGATAAAAGAGCGTGAGGAGAGTGGAGATACAGCAAAAAAGAGAGCGAGGAGAGCAGCAGAGAAACAGGATAAATCAGCAAGAGGTGAGCGGAGAAAGAAGATAAAAGGGTACGAGGAGAGCAGAGACACAGGATAAAAGCGCACGAGGAGAGCAGTGACACAAGATAAATGCACCTGGTGAGCGGAGACGCAGGATAAAAGAGCACGAGGAGAATGGAGACACAGCATAAAAGTGCACGAGGAGAGCACAGATACAGGATAAATGAGCATGAGCTGAATAGAGATGCAGGATAAAAGTGTGTGAAGCGAACGGAGACACAAGATAATTGAGTACAAGGAGAGCAGAGGCACAGGATAAAAGAGAACGAGGAGAGACCGAGATGCAGGATAAAGCAGCATGAGGGGAGCGGAGTCACAGTTGAAAGAGCACGAGGAGAGCAGTGGAGACAGAGGGTAAAAGAGCGCATGGAGAGCAGAGACACAGGATAAAAGACTGCGAGGAGAATAGAGACACAGGATGAAAGAATGCGTGGAGAATGGAGACACAGGATAAAATAATGATTGAAGAGCAGAGCCACAGGAAAAAGAGCATGAGGACTGCGGAGATGCAGGATATAAGAGCGCAAAGAGAGCAGAAAAACAGGATAAAAGAATGCGAGGAGAGCAGAGACACAGGATAAATGTACGCAAGGAGAGCAGAGACGCAGGTTAAAAGAGGGCAAGGAGAGCAGAGACACAGTTTAAAAGCGCACAAGTAGATTGATGACAAAAGGTAAAATATTGAGTGGAGAGGAGAGCCAAAGGAAAAAGAGTCTGTGGGGTTTGGAGACGCAGGACAAAAGAGCGCGAGCAGAGCAGAGACACAGGAAAAAAGAGTGCAAAGGGAGCAGAGACACAAGATAAAAGAGCGTGAGGAGAGCAGAGAAACAGGATAAAAGAGCATGAGGAGAGTGGAGACACAGGATAAAAGAGCATTAGGAGACCAGAGACACAGCATAAAAGTGTGTGAGGAGAGTGGAGAAGCAGGATAAAAGAGCACGAGGAGATTGGATACCAAGGATAAAAGAGCATGAGGAGAGCGAAGACACAGGATAAAAGAGTGCGAGGAGAGCAGAGACACAAAATAAAAGATCATGGGGAGTGCAGAGACATAGGATAAAAGAGCGCGAGGAGAGCAGAGACACAGGTTACAAGAGCGCAAGGAGAGCATAGACACAGGATAAGAGAGTGTGAGGAGAGCGAATAGACAGGTTAAAAGAATGCAAGGTGAGCACACACACAGGATAAAAGAGTGCGAGGAGAGGGCCAGAGACACAGGATAAAAGAGAGGGAGGAGAACAGATAAAAGAGCAAGAGGATAGAAGAGACACAAGATAAAAGAGTACGAGGAGTGCAGAGACAGAGGATAAAAGCATATGAGGAGAGCAGAGACACAGGATAATAAAGCGTGAGGAGAGTGGAGACACAGGATAAAAGAGCACGAGGAGATCAGAGACAAAGGATAAAAGAGCGTGAGGAGAGCAAGGACACAGGATAAATGAGAGTAGAGAGGGAAGGGGACACAAGATAAAAGCGTGAGGAGAGTGGAGACACAGGATAAAAAGCATGCGGAGAGCTGCTGAGACAGGGGATAAAGGAGCGTTAGGAGAGCGGCGATAAAGTATAAAAGAGAGCGAGGAGAGTGGCAGAGAAACAGGATAAATCAGCAAGAGGTGAGTGGTGACACAGGATAAAAGAGTACAATGAGAGCAGAGACACAGGATAACAGCGCACAAGGAGAGCAGTGTGGAAAGGGAGCATAGACACAGGATAAAAGAGCGTGAGGAGAGCAGAGAAACAGGATAAAAGAGCATGAGGAGAGATGAGACACAGAATAAAAGAGCATGA
Organism: Carcharodon carcharias; assembly: GCF_017639515.1. Taxonomy (NCBI): domain Eukaryota; kingdom Metazoa; phylum Chordata; class Chondrichthyes; order Lamniformes; family Lamnidae; genus Carcharodon; species Carcharodon carcharias. The sequence continues at coordinate 77,424,804 of NC_054481.1, read as the reverse complement.
GGAGACCAGAGACACAGGATAAAAGTGTGTGAGGAGAGTGGAGAAGCAGGATAAAGAGTGTGAGGAGAGGGGAGACAGAGGATAAAAGAGCACGAGGAGATTGGAGACAAAGGATAAAAGATCATGAGGAGACCGAAGACACAAGATAAAATAGCGTGAGGAGAGCGAATAGACAGGATAAAAGAACACAAGGTGAGCACACACACAGGATAAAAGAGAGCGAGGAGAGGGCCAGAGACACAGGAAAAAAGAGTGGGAGGAGAACAGATAAAAGAGCATGAGGATAGAAGAGACACAAGATAAAAGAGCACGAGGAGTGCAGAGACAGAGGATAAAAGCATGTGAGGAGAGCAGAGACACAGGATAATAAAGCGTGAGGAGAGTGGAGACACAGGATAAAAGAGCATGAGGAGAGCAGAGACAAAGGATAAAAGAGCGCGAGGAGAAGGAAGAGGACACAGGACAAAAGCGTGAGGAGAGTGGAGACAGAGGATAAAAAGCATGAGGAGAGCTGCTGAGACAGGGGATAAAGGAGCGTGAGGAGAGCGGAGATAAAGTATAAAAGAGAGCGAGGAGATCGGCAGAGAAACAGGATTAATCAGCAAGAGGTGAGCGGTGACACAGGATAAAAGAGAACGACGAGAGCAGAGGACCAGGATAACAGCGCACGGGGAGAGCAGTGAAACAGGATAAAAGCACCTGGTGAGCGGAGACGCAGGATAAAAGAGCACGAGGAGAATGGAGACACAGGATAAAAGTGCGCGAGGATAGCACAGACACTGGATAAATGAGCATGAGGTGAACAGAGATGCAAGATAAAATTGTGCGAAGCGAACAGAGACACAGTTTAAATGAATACAAGGAGAGCAGAGGCACAGGATAAAAGAGAACGAGGAGAGACCGAGATGCAGGATAAAGCAGCATGAGGGGAGCAGAGACACATCTGAAAGACCACGAGGAGAGCAGTGGAGACAGAGGGTAAAAGAGCGCATGGAGAGGAGAGACACAGGATAAGAGAGTGCGAGGAGAGCAGAGACACAATATAAAAGAGCATGGAGACACAGGATAAAATAATGATTGAAGAGCAGAGCCACTGGAAAAAGCGCGTGAGGAGTGCAGAGATGCAGTATATAAGAGAGCAAACAGAGAAGAGACAAAGGATAAAAGAGCATGAGGAGAGCTGAGAAACATGATAAAAGAGCGTGAAGAGTGTGGAGACATAGTATAAAAGAGCACGAGGATAGCAGAGACACAGGATAAAAGAGCACAAGGAGAGCAGAGACAGAGGATAAAAGAGCATGAGGAGAGCAGAGACACAGGATAAAAGAGCATGAGTACAATGGAGAAACAGGATAAAATAATGAGTGGAGAGCAGAGGCACAGGAAAAAGAGCGCGAGGAGAGCGGAGACCCACTATAAAAGAGCGCGAGGAGAGCGGCGGAGACGCAGGATAAAAGAAAAAGAGGAGAGCACAGATACAGTATAAAAGAGCACGCGGTGAAGGGTGACGCAGGATAAAAGTGCGCGAGGAGAGCAGAGACACAGGATAAATGTGCGCGAGGAGAGCAGAGACACACGATATAAGCGCAGAAGTTGAATGGAGACACAAGGTAAAATATTGAGTGGAGAGCAGACCCAAAGGAAAAAGAGCCTGATGGGCGTGGAGATGCAGGACAAAATAGCACGAGCAGAGCAGAGACACAAGATAAAAGAGTGCAAAGGGAGCAGCGACACAGGATAAAAGAGCGTGAGGAGAGCAGGGACACAGGTTAAAATATCACAAGTAGAGCAGAGATACAGGATAAAAGAACACAAAGAGAGCGGAGACACAGGATAAAAGAGTGTGAGGACAGTGGAGACATACACTATAATAGCACGAGGAGAGCATAGCTAGAGGATAAAAGAGCACGAGGAGAGCACAGGCACAGGATGAAAGTGTGGGAGGAGAGTGGAGAGAAAGAGTAAAAGAGTGTGAGGAGAGCAGAGACACAGGATAAAAGAGCATGAGGAGAGTGGAGACACAGGATAAAAGAGCATGAGGAGACCAGAGACACAGAATAAAAGTGTGTGAGGAGAGTGGAGAAGCAGGATAATAAAGCGTGAGGAGAGTGGGGACACAGGATAAAAAGCATGAGGAGAGCTGCTGAGACGGAGATAATAGAACGTGAGGAGAGTGGAGATACAGCAAAAAAGAGAGCGAGGAGAGCGGCAGAGAAACAGGGTACATCAGCAAGAGGTGAGCAGAGAAAGAGGAGAAAAGAGTACGAGGAGAGCAGAGACACAGGATAAAAGCGCACGAGGAGAGCAGTGACACAAGATAAATGCACCTGGTGAGCGGAGACGCAGGATAAAAGAGCATGAGGAGAATGGAGACACAGGATAAAAGTGCGCGAGGAGAGCACAGATACAGAATAAATGAGCATGAGGTGAACAGAGATGCAGGATAAAAGTATGTGAAGCGAACGGAGACACAGGATAAATGAATACAAGGAGAGCACTGGCACAGGATAAAAGAGAACGAGGAGAGACCGAGATGCAGGATAAAGCACCATGAGGGGAGCGGAGACACAGGTGAAATAACACGAGGAGAGCATTGGAGACAGAGGGTAAAAGAGCGCATGGAGAGCAGAGACACAGGATAAAAGAGTGCGAGGAGAGAAGAGACACAATATAAAAGCGCGTGGAGAATGGAGACACAGGATAAAATAATGATTGAAGAGCAGAGCCACAGGAAAAAGAGCATGAGGAGTGTGGAGTTGCAGGATATAAGAGGGCAGCAGAGCAGAGAAACAGGATAAAAGAATGCGAGGAGAGCAGAGACACAGGATCAATGTACGCAAGAAGAGCAGAGAAACAGGATAAAAGAGGGCGAGGAAAGCAGAGACACAGGATAAAAGCGCACAAGTAGAATGAAGACACAAGTTAAAATATTGAGTGGAGAGCAGAGCCAAAGGAAAAGAGCCTGAGGGGTTTGGAGACGCAGGACAAAAGAGCGCGAGCAGAGCAGAGACACAGGAAAAAAGAGTGCAAAGGGAGCAGAGAAACAGGATAAAAGAGCCTGAGGAGAGCAGAGACACAGGATAAAAGAGCATGAGGAGACCAGAGACACAGGATAAAAGTGTGTGAGGAGAGTGGAGAAGCAGGATAAAGAGTGTGAGGAGAGTCGAGACAGAGGATAAAAGAGCACGAGAAGATTGGAGACAAAGGATAAAAGAGCATGAGGAGAGCGAAGACACAGGATAAAAGAGCGTGAGGAGAGGGAAGGGGATACAGGATAAAAGCTTGAGGAGAGTGGAGACACAGGATAAAAAGCATGAGGAGAGCTGCTGAGACGGGGATAAAAGAGCGTGAGGAGAGCGGAGATACAGTAAAAAAGAGAGCGAGGAGAGCGGCAGAGAAACAGGATAAATCAGCAAGAGGTGCGCGGAGAAAGAGGATAAAAGAGTACGAGGAGAGCAGAGACACAGGATAAAAGCGCACGAGGAGAGCAGTGAAACAAGATAAATGCACCTGGTGAGCGGAGACGCAGGATAAAAGAGCACGAGGAGAATGGAGACACAGGATAAAAGTGCGCGAGGAGAGCACAGATACAGGATAAATGAGCATGAGGTGAATAGAGATGCAGGATAAAAGTGTGCAAAGAGAACGGAGACACAGGATAAATGAGTACAAGGAGAGCAGAGGCACAGGATAAAAGAGATTGAGGAGAGACCGAGATGCAGGATAAAGCAGCATTAGGGGAGCGGAGACACAGTTGAAAGAGCATGAGGAGAGCAGTGGAGACAGAGGGTAAAAGAGCGCATGGAGAGCAGAGACACAGGATAAAAGAGTGCGAGGAGAGAAGTGACATAGGATAAAAGAGTGCGTGGAGAATGGAGACACAGGATAAAATAATGATTGAAGAGCAGAGCCACAGGAAAAAGAGCATGAGGAGTGCGGAGATGCAGGATATAAGAGCGCAAAGAGAGCAGAGAAACAGGATAAAAGAATGCGAGGAGAGCAGAGACACAGGATAAATGTACGCAAGGAGAGCAGAGACAGAGTTTAAAAGAAGGCAAGGAGAGCAGAGACACAGGATAAAAGCGCACAAGTAGAATGATGACACAAGGTAAAATATTGAGTGGAGAGGAGAGCCAAAGGAAAAAGAGTCTGAGGGGTTTGGAGACGCAGGACAAAAGAGCGCGAGCAGAGCAGAGACACAGGAAAAAAAGAGTGCAAAGGGAGCAGAGACACAAGATAAAAGAGCTTGAGGAGAGCAGAGAAACAGGATAAAAGAGCATGAGGAGAGTGGAGACACAGGACAAAAGAGCATGAGGAGACCAGAGACACAGCATAAAATTGTGTGAGGAGAGTGGAGAAGCAGGATAAAGAGTGTGAGGAGAGGGGAGACAGAGGATAAAAGAGCACGAGGAGATTGGAGACAAAGGATAAAAGAGCATGAAGAGAGCGAAGACACAGGATAAAAGAGTGCGAGGAGAGCAGAGACACAAAATAAAAGAGCATGGGGAGTGCAGAGACACAGGATAAAAGAGCGTGAGGAGAGCAGAGACAAAGGTTACAAGAGCGCAAGGAGAGCATAGACACAGGATAAAAGACTGTGAGGAGAGCAAATACACAGGTTAAAAGAATGCAAGGTGAGCACACACACAGGATAAAAGAGTGCTAGGAGAGGGCCAGAGACACAGGATAAAAGAGAACGAGGAGAGACCTAGATGCAGGATAAAGCAGCATTAGGGGAGCGGAGACACAGGTGAAAGAGCAAGAGGAGAGCAGTGGAGACAGAGGGTAAAAGAACGCATGGAGAGGAGAGACACAGGATAAAAGAGTGTGAGGAGAGCAGAGACACAATATAAAAGAGCACGTGGAGAATGGAGACACAGGATAAGATATTGAGAGAAGAGCAGAGCCACAGGAAAATGCGTGTGAGGAGTGTGGAGATGCAGGATATAAGAGAGCAAACAGAGAAGAGACACAGGATAAAAGAGCATGAGGAGAGCGGAGACACAGGATAAAAGAGCACGAGGAGAGCAGAGACAGAGGATAAAAGAGCACGAGGAGAGCAGAGACACAGGATATTAGAGCACGAGTACAATGGAGAAACAGGATAAAATAATGAGTGGAGAGCAGAGAGACAGGAAAAAGAGGGCGAGGAGAGCGGCGGAGACACAGGATAAAAGAGAACGAGGTGATCACAGATACAGGATAAAAGAGCGGGCGGTGAAGGGTGACGCAGGATAAAAGTGCGCGAGGAGAGCAGAGACACAGGATAAATGTGCAAGAGGAGAGCAGAGACACTGTATAAAAGCGGACAAGTTGAATGGAGACACAAGGTAAAATATTGAGTGGAGAGCAGAGCCAAAGGAAAAAGAGCCTGAGGAGTGCGGAGATGCAGGACAAAATAGCACGAGCAGAGCAGAGACACAAGATAAAAGAGTGCAAAGGGAGCTGAGACACAGGATAAAACAGCATGAGGAGAGCAGAGACACAGGTTAAAAGATCACAAGGAGAGCAGAGATACAGCATAAAAGAACACAAAGAGAGCGGAGACACAGGATAAAAGAGTGCGAGGACAGTGGAGACATAGACTATAATAGCACGAGGAGAGCATAGCTACAGGGTAAAAGAGGACGACGAGAGCACAGACACAGGATGAAAGTGCGGGAGGAGAGTGGAGAGAGAGAGTAAAAGAGTGTGAGGAGAGCAGAGACACAGGATAAAAAGAGCATGAGGAGAGCGGAGACACAGGATAAAAGAGCATGAGGAGACCAGAGACACAGGATAAAAGTGTGTGAGGAGAGTGGAGAAGCAGGATAATAAAGCGTGAGGAGAATGGAGACACAGGATAAAAGAGCACGAGGAGAGCAGAGACAAAGGATAAAAGAGAGCGAGGAGAGCAAGGACACAGGATAAAAGAGCGCAAGGAGAGGGAAGGGGACACAGGATAAAAGCGTGAGGAGAGCTGCTGAGACGGGGATAAAAGAGCGTGAGGAGAGTGGAGATACAGTAAAAAAGAGAGCGAGGAGAGCGGCAGAGAAACAGGATAAATCAGCAAGAGGTGAGCGGAGAAAGAGGATAAAAGTGTACGAGGAGAGCAGAGACACAGAATAAAAGCGCACGAGGAGAGCAGTGACACAAGATAAATGCACCTGGTGAGCAGGGACGCAGTATAAAAGAGCACGAGGAGAATGGAGACACAGGATAAAAGTGTGCGAGGAGATCACAGATACAGGATAAATGAGCACGAGGTGAACAGAGATGCAGGATAAAAGTGTGCGAAGCGAACGGAGACAAAGGATAAATTAGTACAAGGAGAGCAGAGGCACAGGATAAAAGAGAACGAAGAGAGACCGAGATGCAGGATAAAGCAGCATGAGAGGAGCGGAGACACAGGTGATAGAGCACGAGGAGAGCAGTGGAGGCAGAGGGTAAAAGAGCGCATGGAGAGCAGAGACATAGGATAAAAGAGTGCGAGGAGAGAAGAGACACAGGATTATAGAGCGCGTGGAGAATGGAGACACAGGATAAAATAATGATTGAAGAGCAGAGCCACAGGAAAAAGAGCATGAGGAGTGCGGAGATGCAGGAAATAAGAGCGCAGCAGAGCAGAGAAACAGGATAAAAGAATGCGAGGAGATCAGAGACACAGGATAAACATATGCAAGGAGAACAGAGAGACAGGATAAAAGAGGGCGAGGAGAGCAGAGACACAGGATAAAAGCGCACGAGTAGAATGGAGAAACAGGATAAAAAAATGAGTGGAGAGCAGAGACAAAGGAAAACGAGCCTGAGGGTGTGGAGACGCAGGACAAAAGAGCGCGAGCAGAGCAGAGACAGAGGAAAGAAGAATGGAAAGGGAGCAGAGAAACAGGATAAAAGAGCGTGAGGAGAGCAGAGAAACAGGATAAAAGAGCATGAGGAGAGCGGAGACACAGGATAAAAGAGCATGAGGAGACCAGAGACACAGGATAAAAGTGTGTGAGGAGAGTGGAGAAGCAGGATAAAGAGTGTGAGGAGAGGGGAGACAGAGGATAAAAGAGCACGAGGAGATTGGAGACAAAGGATAAAAGAGCATGAGGAGAGCGAAGACACAGGATAAAAGAGCGTGAGGAGAGCGAATAGACAGGATAAAAGAACACAAGGTGAGCACACACACAGGATAAAAGAGCGCGAGGAGAGGGCCAGAGACACAGGATAAAAGAGCGGGAGGAGAACAGATAAAAGAGCATGAGGAGTGCAGAGACAGAGGATAAAAGCATGTGCGGAGAACAGAGACACAGGATAATAAAGCAGGAGGAGAGTGGTGACACAGGATAAAAGAGCATGAGGAGAGCAGAGACAAAGGATAAAAGAGCGTGAGGAGAGCAAGGACAAAGGATAAAAGAGCATGAGGAGAAGGAAGGGGACACAGGATAAAAGCGTGAGGAGAGTGGAGACACAGGATAAAAAGCATGAGGAGAGCTGCTGAGTCAGGGGATAAAGGATCGTGAGGTGAACGGAGATAGAGTATAAAAGAGAGCGAGGAGAGCGGCAGAGAAACAGGATAAATCAGCAAGAGGTGAGCAGTGACACAGGATAAAAGAGAATGACGAGAGCAGAGACACAGGATAAAAGTGCATGAGGAGAGCAGTGACACAGGATAAAAGTACCTGGTGAGCGGAGACGCAGGATAAAAGAGCACGAGGAAAATGGAGACACAGGATAAAAGTACGCGAGGAGAGCGCAGACAGTGGATAAATGAGCACGAGTTGAACAGAGATGCAAGATAAAAGTGTGCAAAGCGAACGGAGACATAGGATAAATGTATACAAGGAGAGCAGAGGCACAGGATAAAAGAGAACGAGGAGAGACCAAGATGCAGGATAAAGCAGCATGAGGGGAGCGGAGACACAGGTGAAAGAGCACGAGGAGAGCAGTGGAGACAGAGGGTAAAAGAACGCATGGTGAGGAGAGACAAAGGATAAAAGAGTGCGAGGAGAGCAGAGACAAAATATAAAAGAGCACGTGGAGAATGGAGACACAGGATAAAATATTGAGTGAAGAGCAGAGCCACAGGAAAAAGCGCGTGAGGAGTGCGGAGATGCAGTATATAAGAGAGCAAACAGAGAAGAGACACAGGATAAAAGAGCGTGAGGAGAGCGGAGGAACAGGATAAAAGAACATGAAGAGTGTGCAGAAATAGTATAAAAGAGCATGAGGAAAGCAGAGACACAGGATAAAGAGCCTGAGGGGTTTGGAGACGCAGGACAAAAGAGCACGAGCAGAGCAGAGACACAGGAAAAAAGAGTGCAAAGGGAGCAGAGACACATGATAAAAGAGCGTGAGGAGAGCAGAGACACAGGATAAAAGAGTATGAGGAGAGCAGAGACACAGGTTACAAGAGCGCAAGGAGAGCATAGACACAGGAATAAAGAGCGTGAGGAGAGCGAATAGACACAAATGGAGACACAAGGTAAAATATTGAATGGAGAGCAGAGCCAAAGGAAAAAGAGCCTGAGGGGTGCGGAGATGCAGGACAAAATAGCGCGAGCAGAGCAGAGACACAAGAGAAAAGAGTGCAAAGGGAGCAGAGACACAGGATAAAAGAGCGTGAGGAGAGCAGAGACACAGCTTAAAAGATCACAAGGAGAGCAGAGATACAGGATAAAAGAACACAAAGAGAGCGGAGACACAGGATAAAAGAGTGCGAGGACAGTGGAGACATAGACTATAATAGCACGAGGAGAGCATAGCTACAGGTTAAAAGAGCATGAGGAGAGCACAGACACAGGATGAAAGTGTGGGAGGAGAGTGGAGAGAGAGAGTAAAAGAGTGTGAGGAGAGCAGAGACACAGGATAAAGGAGCATGAGGAGAGTGGAGACACAGGATAAAAGAGCATGAGGAGACCAGAGACACAGGATAAAAGTGTGTGAGGAGAGTGGAGAAGCAGGATAATAAAGCGTGCAGAGATTGGAGACACAGGATAAAAGAGCACGAGGAGAGCAGAGACAAAGGTTAAAAGAGAGTGAGGAGAGCAAGGACACGGGATAAAAGAGCGCGAGGAGAGGGAAGGGGACACAGGATAAAAGCGTGAGGAGAGTGGAGACACAGGATAAAAAGCATGAGGAGAGCTGCTGAGACGGGGATAAAAGAGCGTGAGGCATGCGGAGATACAGTAAAAAAGAGAGCGAGGAGAGCGGCAGAGAAACAGGATAAATCAGCAAGATGTGAGTGGAGAAAGAGGATAAAAGAGTACGAGGAAAGCAGAGACACAGGATAAAAGCGCACGAGGAGAGCAGTGGCACAAGATAAATGCACCTGGTGAGCGGAGACGCAGGATAAAAGAGCACGAGGAGAATGGAGACACAGGATAAAAGTGCACGAGGAGAGCACAGATACAGGATAAGTGAGCATGAGGTGAATAGAGATGCAGGATAAAAGTGCGCGAAGCGAACGGAGACACAGGATAAATGAGTACAAGGAGAGCAGAGGCACAGGATAAAAGAGAACGAGGAGAGACCGAGATGCAGGATAAAGCAGCATGAGGGGAGCGGAGACACAGTTGAAAGAGCACGATGAGAGCAGTGGAGACAGAGGGTAAAAGAGCACATGGAGGTCAGAGACACAGGATAAAAGAGTGCGAGGAGAGAAGAGACACAGGATAAAAGAGTGCGTGGAGAATGGCGACACAGGATAAAATAATGATTGAAGAGCAGAGCCACAGGAAAAAGAGCATGAGGAGTGTGGAGATGCAAGATATAATTGCGCAAACAAAGCTGAGAAACAGGATAAAAGAATGCGAGGAGAGCAGAGACAAAGGATAAATGCACGCAAGGAGAGCAGAGACACAGGACAAAAGAGGGCGAGGAGAGGAAAACACAGGATAAAGGAGCACGAGCAGAATGGAGACACAGGGTAAAATAATGAGTGGAGAGCAGAGCCAAAGGAAAATGAGCATGAGGAGTGGGAGACGCAGGAAAAAGATCATGAGCAGAGCAGAGACACAGGATTAAAGAGAGCATAGGAAGCAGAGACACAGGATAAAACAGCGTGAGGAGAGCGGAGACACAGGATAAAAGAGCACGAGTAGAGCAGAGACACAGGATAAAAGAACACGAGGAGAGCTCTGGAGAGACATGATAAAAGAGCACAAGGAGAGTGGAGACGCAGCATAAAAGAGCGCGAGGAGAGAAGAGACACAGGATAAACGAGCTTGAGGAGAGCAGAGAAACAGGATAAAAGTGCGTGAGGAGAGCTGAGACACAGGATAAAAGAGTGTGAGGAGAGCAGAGACACAGGATAAAAGCGAATGAGTCGAATGGAGACACAGGATAAAATAATGACTGGAGAGCAGAGCCAAAGGAAAAAGAGCGTGAGGAGTGTGGAGATGCAGGATAAAAGATTGCAAAGAGAGCATAGATACAGGATAAAAGACCGCGAGGAGAGCGGAGACACCAGATAAAAGAGCATGAGGAGAGCGGCTGAGCCACGGGATAAAAGATTGCGAGGAGAACGGAGACAAAGGATAAAAGCGCGAGGAGAGTGGCGGGGAGACAGAATAAAAGAGCACTTGGAGAGCAGAGACATAGGCTAAAGGAGCACGAGGAGAGCGGAGACACAGGATAAAAGAGCGCTAGGATAGCAGAGACACAGGATAAAAGAGGACGAGGAGAGTGGCGGAGACACAGAATCAAAGAGCGCGAGGAGAGACCGAAGACAAAGTGTAAAGGAGCATGAGGAGAGTGGAGACACGGGATAAAAGAGAGCGAGAATGGAGAGACATTATTAATGAGCGTGAGGAGAGCACAGACACAGGATAAAAGAGCATGAGGATTAGGAAGACGCAGGATAAAAGAGCATGAGGAGAACGGAGAGACAGGTAAAAGAACGTGAGGAGAGCAGTGAAGACACAGGACAAAAGAACGCGAGGTGAATGGAGACGCAGGATAAAAGTGCGCGAGGCAAACAGAGACACAGGATAAATGAATACCAGGAGAACGGAGGCACAGGATAAAAGAGCACGAGGAGAGACTGAGATGTAGGATAAAACTGCATGAGGGGACCTGGGACACAGTATAAAAAAACACAAGGAGAGCAGAGACGCAGGTGAAAGAGCACGAGGAGAGCGGTGGAGACAGAGGGTAGAAGAGCGCGTAGAGAATGGAGACACAGCATAAAATAATGAGTGAAGAGCAGAGCCACAGGAAAAAGAGTGTGAGGAGTGTGGAGATGCAGGATTCAAGAGCGCAAACAGAGTAGAGACACAGGATAAATGAACGCAAGGAGAGTGGTGTCACAGGATAAAAGAGCATGAGGAGAGCAGAGAAACAGCATAAAAGAGCCTGAGGAGAGCGGCAGAGACACAAGATAAAAGAACAAGAGGAGAGCTGAGTTAAAGCATAAAAGAGTACGGGGAGAGCAGAGACACAGGATAAAAGAGCGCGAGGAGAGCAAACACAAAGGATTAAAGAGTGTGAGGAGAGCAGAGGCACCGGATAAAAAAGCGCGAGGAGAGCAGAGACACAGGATAAAAGAGCGCATGGAGAATGGAGACACAGGATAAAATAATGAGTGAAGAGCAGAGCCACAGGAAAAATTGCGTGAGGAGTGAGGAGATGCAGGATATAAGAGTGCAAACAGAGAAGAGACACAGGATAAAAGAGCGTGAGGAGAACGGAGAAACAGGATAAAAGAGCCTGAAGAGAGTGGAGACATAGTATAAAAGAGCACGAGGAGAGCTGAGACACAGGATAAAAGAGCACGAGGAGAGCAGAAACACAGAACAAAAGAGCACGCGTAGAATGGAGACACAGGATAAAATAATGAGTGGAGAGCAGAGCCACAGGAAAAAGAGCACGAGGAGAGCGGAGACCCAGTACAAAAGAGCGCGAGGAGAGCGGCGGAGACACAGGATAAAAGAGCACGAGGAGAGCACAGATACAGGATAAAAGAGCACACGGTGAAGGGTGACGCAGGATAAAAGTGCGCAAGGCGAACAGAGAAACAGAACAAAAGAGTACCAGGAGAGCGGAGACACAGGATAAAAAGAGCACAAGGAGAGACCGAGATGCAGGATAAAACAGCGCGAGGGGAGTGGAGACACAGGATAAAACAACGCAAGGAGAGCGGAGACACAGTTGAAAGAGCACGAGGAGACCGGTGGAGACACAGGATAAAAGAGCGTGAGGAGAGCTGAGACAGAGGATAAAAGAGTGCAAGGAGAATGGAGACACAGGTTAAAATAAGAGTGAAGAGTAGAGCCACAGGAAAAAGAGCATGAGCAGAGTGGAGACGCAGGATATAAGAGCGCGAGCAAAGCAGAGACAGAGGATAAAAGAGCGTGAGGAGAGCAGACACAAAGGATTAAAGAGCGCGAGGAGAGCAGAGGCACAGGATAAAAGAGCATGAGGAGAGCAGAGGCACAGGATAAAAGTGCATGAGGAGAGCAGAAATGTTGGATAAAAGAGCATGAGTAGAGCAGAGACACTGGATAAAAGAGCATGAGGAGAGCAGAGACACAGGATAAAAGTGCGTGAGGAGTGAAGAGACACAGGATAAAAGAGGGCGAGGAGTGCAGAGACACAGGATAAAAGAACAGAGAAACAGGATAACATAATGAGTGGAGAGCAGAGCCAAAGGAAAAAGAGTGTGAGGAGTGCGGAGACACAGCATAAAAGAGCTGTGGAGAGCAGATACAATAGATAAAGGAACATGAGGAGTGCGGCAGAGATGCAGGATAAAAGCGGGCGAGGAGAGCGATGGAGACATGGGTTAAAAGAGCGCGAGGATACTGGAGACACAGGACAAAAGAGCGCAAGGAGAGGGATGGAGACATAGGATAAAATAGAGTGAGAAGTGCAGAGACAAAGGATAAAAGAGCATGAGGAGAGGAGAGACACAGGATAAAAGAGCACGAGGAGAACAGAGACACAGGACAAAAGAGCACATGGAGAATAGAGACACAGGACACAATAACGAGAGAAGGGCAGAGGCACAGGTTAAAAGAGTATGAGGAGAGCAGAGACACAGGGTAAAAGCACCAGGTGAGCAGAGACGCAGGATAAAAGAGCACAAGGAGAATGGAGACACAGGATAAAAGTGCACGAGGAGAGCACAGATACAGGATAAAAGAGCGCAAGGTGAATCGAGACGCAGGATAAAAGTGCATGAGGTGAACGGAGACACAGAATAAATGAGTACCAGGAGAGTAGAGGCACAGGATAAAAGAGCACGAGGACAGACCGAGCTGCAGGATAAAACAGCACGAGGGGAGTGGAGACAAAGGAGAAAACAACACGAGGAGAGCAGAGACACAGGTGAAAGAGCACGAGGAGAGCGGTGGAGACAGAGGGTAAAAGAGAGAATAGAGAATGGAGACACAGCATAGAATAATGAGTGAAGAGCAGAGCCACAGGAAAAAGAGCGTGAGGAGAGCAGAGGTACAGGATAAAAGAGCACAAGAAGACTAGAGCCACAGGATAAAAGAGCATGAGGAGAGCGGAGACACAGTATAAAGGAACATGAGGAGAGCAGAGACACAGGATAAAAGAGCATGAGGAGAGCAGAGACACACGATAAAAGAGCATGAGGAGTTCACAGACACAGTATAAATGAGTGCGAGGAGAGAAGAGACACAGGATAAAACAGCGTGTGGAGAATGGAGACACAGGATAAAATAATGAGTGAAGGGCAGAGCCACAGGAAAAAGCATGTGAGGAGTGCAGAGACGAAGCATGTAAGAGCGCAAACAGAGCAGAGACACAAGATAAAAGAGTGTGGGGAGAGCGGAGAAACAGGATAAAAGAGCATGAGGAGAGCAGAGACACAGTATAAACGTGTGTGAGGGGAGCGGAGACACTGGATAAAAGAGCGTGAGGAGAGCAAGGACACAGGATCAAAGAGCATGAGGAGCGGGCTGGGGAAACTGGATAAAAGAACTCTAGGAGAGCGGAGACATAGGATAAAAGAGCATGAGGAGAGCAGAGACACAGGATAAAAGTGTGAGGGGAGCGGAGACATGGGATAAAAGAGGGTGAGGAGAGTGCAGAAGCAGGATAAAAGAGCATGAGGAAAGTGGAGTCACAGGATAAAAGCGCGCGAGGAGATTGGAGACAAAGGATAAAAGAGCGTGAGGAGAGCAAGGACACAGGATAAAAAAGCGCGAGGAGAGGGCCACGGAAACAGGTTAAAAGAGCGTGAAGTGAACTGAGACACATGATAAAAGAGCACGAAGAGAGCAGCTGAGACACAGGATAAATGAGCAGGAGGAGAGCGGAGACACAGGATAAAAGAATATGAGGAGAGCAGAGACACGGAATAAAAGAGTGCGAGCAGAGCAGAGACACAGGATAAAAGCACCAGGTGAGCGGAGACGCAGGATAAAAGAGCACGTGGTGAATGGAGACACAGGATAAAAGTGCACGAGGAGAGCACAGATACAGGATAAAAGAGCGCAAGTTGAATCGAGACACAGGATAAAAGTGCGTGAGGTGAACGGAGACACAGAATAAATGAGTACCAGGAGAGTAGAGGCACAGGATAAAAGAGCACGAGGACAGACCGAGCTGCAGGATAAAACAGCACGAGGGGAGTGGAGACAAAGGAGAAAACAACGCGAGGAGAGCAGAGACACAGGTGAAAGAGCACGAGGAGAGCGGTGGAGACAGAGGGTAAAAGAGAGCCTAGAGAATGGAGACACAGCATAGAATAATGAGTGAAGAGCAGACCCACAGGAAAAAGAGCATGAGGAGTGCAGAGACGCAGGATTCAAGAGCGCAAACAGAGTAGAGACACAGGATAAATGAACACAAGGAGAGCAGAGACACAGCATAAAAGAGCTTGAGGAGAGCGGCAGAGACACAGGATAAAAAAGCATGGGGAGAGCAGAGACAAATGATTAAAGAGTGTGAGGAGAGCAGAGGCACAGGATAAAAGAGCGCGAGGAGAGCAGAAACACAGGATAAAAGAGCACGAGCAGAGCGGAGACACAGAATAAAAGAGCGTGAGGAGAGCAGAGACACAGGATAAAAGAGCGCGTGGAGAATGGAGCCACAGGATAAAATAATGATTGAAGAGCAGAGCCACAGGAAAAAGCACATGAGGAGTGCGGAGATGCAGGATATAAGAGCGCAAAGAGAGAAGAGACACAGGATAAAAGAGCATGAGGAGTGCGGAGAAACAGGATAAAAGAGCATGAACAGAGTGGAGACATAGTATAAAAGAGCATGAGGAGAGCAGAGACACAGGATAAAAGTGCACGAGGAGAGCACAGACAAAGGATAAAAGAGTGTGAGGAGAGCAGAGACTCAGGATAAAAGAGCGTGAGGAGCGCAGAGACACCGGATAAAAGAGCACGAGGAGAGCAGAGACCCAGGATAAAAGAGCACGAGTAGAATGGAGAAACAGGATAAAATAATGAGTGGAGAGCAGAGCCACAGGAAAAAGAGCTCGAGGAGAGCGGAGACACAGTATAAAAGAGTACGAGGAGAGCGGCGGAGACACAGGATAAAAGAGCACGAGGAGAGCACAGATACAGGATAAAAGAGCGTACGGTGAAGGGAGATGAAGGATAAAAGTTCACGAGGCGAACAGAGAAACAAAACAAAAGAGTGCCAGGAGATTGGAAACACAGGATAAAAAGAGCACGAGGAGAGACCAAGATGCAGGATAAAACAGCACGAGGGGAGTGGAGACACAGGATAAAACAATGCAAGGAGAGCAGAGACACAGTTGAAAGAGCACGAGGAGACCGGTGGAGACACAGGATAAAAGAGAGTGAGGAGAGCAGAGACACAGGATAAAAGAGCGTGAGGAGAGCTGAGACAGAGGATAAAAGAGCGCAAGGAGAACGGAGACACATGTTAAAATAATGAGTGAAGAGCAGAGCCACAGGAAAAAGAGCATGAGGAGAGCGGAGACGCAGGATATAAGAGCGCGAGCAAAGCAGAGACAGAGGATAAAAGAGCGTGAGGAGAGCAGACACAAAGGATTAAAGAGCGTGAGGAGAGCAGAGGCACAGGATAAAAGAGCACGAGGAGAGCAGAGGCACAGGATAAAAGTGCACGAGGAAATCAGAAATGCAGGATAAAAGAGCACGAGGAGACCAGAGACACAGGATAAAAGAACGCGAGGAGAGCAGAAACAAAGGATAAAAGAGCATGAGGAAAGCAGGGACACAGGATAAAAGAGCACGAGGAGAGTGGAGACACAGCATAAATGAGCTGTGGAGAGCAGATACAATGGATAAAAGAGCACGAGGAGTGCGGCAGAGATGCAGGATAAAAGAGGGCGAGGAGAGCGATGGAGACATGGGAAAAAAGAGCGCGAGGATACTGGAGACACAGGACAAAAGAGTGCGAGGAGAGGGATGGAGACACAGGATAAAAGACAGTGAGAAGTGCAGAGACAAAGGATAAAAGAGCATGAGGAGAGGAGAGACACAGGATAAAAGAGCACGAGGAGAACAGAGACACAGGACAAAAGAGCACATGGAGAAGAGAGACACAGAAATCCATAACGAGAGGAGGGCGGAACACATGTTAAAAGAGTATGAGGATAGCAGAGATACAGGATAAAAGAGCATGAGGAGAGCGGAGACACTGGATAAAAGAGCGCGAGGACAGCAAAGACACAGGCTAAAAGAGCATGAGGAGAGCATAGATAATGTATAAAAGAGCGTGAGGAGAGTGGAGAAACAGAATAAAAGAGCACAAGGAGAGCAGCTGAGACACGGGGTAAAAGAGCGCGAGGACAATGGAGCCACAGGATAAAAGCGCGAGGAGAGTGGTGGGGAGACAGGATAAAAGAGCACAAGGAGAGCAGAGACATAGGATAAACGAGCACGAGGAGAGTGGAGACACAGGATAAAAGAGCGCTAGGAGAGCAGAGACACAGGATAAAAGAGCGCGAGGAGAGTGGCAGAGACACAGACTAAAGGAGCGCGAGGAGAGAGCGAAGACAGTATAAAAGAGCGCGAGGAAGCGGAGACTCAGATTAAAAGCACAAGGTGAGTGGAGACGCAGGATAAAAGAGCGCAAGAATGGAGACACATTATTAATGAATGTGAGAAGAGCACAGACACAGGATAAAAGAGCGCAAGGATTAGAGAGACCCAGGATAAAAGAGCACGAGGAGAATGGAGAGACAGGATAAAAGCATGCGAGGGGAAGGGTGCCACAGGTTTAAACAATGCGAGGAGAGCAGAGACACAGGATAAAAGAACACGAGGAGAGCAGAGACACAGGATAAAATAATGAGTGGAGAGCAGAGCCACAGGTAAAAGAGCGTGAGGTGTGCATTGCGCAGGATAAAAGAGCGTGAGCAGAGCCGAAACACAGGATAAAAGAGCACAAGGAGAGCAGTGACAAAGCATTAAAATTGTGAGGAGAGCAGAGAAACAAGATAAAAGAGCATGAGGAGAGCAGAGACACAGGATAAAAGAACGTGAGGAGAGCGCTGGAGAGACAGGATAAAAGAGCATGAGGAAGAGTGGAGACGCAGCATAAAAGAGTGCGAGGAGAGCAGAGACACAGGATTAAAGAACTTGTGGAGAGCAGACACAAAGCATGAAATAGTGCGAGATGTGCGGCAGAGATGCAGGATAAAAGAGCACGAGGAGAGCGATGGAGACACAGGATAAAAATGCGCGAGGATAGTGGAGAAGTGGAGACACAGGATAAAAGTTGTGAGGAGAGGGGTAGAGACAGAGGATAAAAGAGTGTGAGGAGAGGGATGGAGACACAGGATAAAGGAGTGCAAGATGAGCAGAGACACAGGATAAAAGACTGCGTGCAGAAGGGAGACACAGGATACAATAACGAGAGGAAATCCGAGCCACAGGTTGAAAGAGCATGAGGAGAGCAGAGATACAGGACAATAGAGCGCGAGGAGAGCGGAGACAAAGGATAAAAGAGTGCGAGGACAGCGGAGACACAGGATAAAAGAGTGCGAGGAGAGCATAGAAACAGGATAAAAGTGCGGGCGGTGAGCGGAGAGACAGGATAAACGAATGTGAGGAGAGCGGAGACAGAGGATAAACGAGCGTGAGGAGAGCGGAGAAACAGGATAAAAGAGTGTGAGGAGAGCGGAGACACAAGATAAAAGAGAATGAGGAGAGCAGAGACACTGGATAAAATTGTGTGAGGAGACGGGCGACACAGGATAAAAATGCATGAGGAGAGTGGAGAGCAGGACAAAAGAGCTGAGGAAAGCGGAGACACAGGATAAAAGAGCACGAGGAGAGTGATTACACAGGAAAAAAGAACATGAGGAGAGGGACAGAGACAGAGGATAAAAGAGAATGAGGAGAGCAGAGATACAAAATAAAAGAGCACGGAGAGAGCAGAGACACAGGGTAAAACAGCACGAGGACAGCAGAGAGACAGGTTAAAAGAGCGCAAGGAGAGCAGAGACACTGGTTAAATGAGCATGAGGAGAGTGGAGACACAGGATATAAGAGCACGAGGAGAGCAGAGACACAGGATTAAAGAGCATGGGGAGAGTGGAGGCACAGAATGGAAAAGCGTGAGGAGAGCGGCAGAGATGCAGGATAAAAGAGCATGGGGATAGCGGAGACACAGGATAAAAGAGCATGAGGAGAATGGAGACACAAAATGAAAGATCACAAGGAGACGCTGGATAAAAGAGCGCAAGGAGATCGGAGACAAAGGATGAAAGAGTTCAAAAGAGAGTGGCAGAAATGTGGGATAAAAGAGTCCAAGAGCCGCAGAGACACAGGATAAAAGAGTGCCAGGATAACGGAGACAAAGGATAAAAGAGTGCGAGGAGAGGGATGGAGACACAGGATAAAAGAGTGCAAGAAGAGCAGAGACAAAGGATAAAAGAGTGTGAGGAGAGGAGAGACACAGGATAAAAGAGCATGAGGAGAGCAGAGACACAGGACAAAAGAATGCGTGGAGAAGGGAGACACAGGATACAATAACGAGAGGAAATAGGAGCCACAGGTTAAAAGAGAATAAGGAGAGCAGAGATACAGGATAAAAGAGCACGTGGAGAATGGAGACATGGATAAAATAATGATTGAAGATCAGAGCCACAGGAACAAGAGCATGAGGAGAGCGGAGATGCAGGATAAAAGAGCATGAGGGGAGCTGAGACACAGGATAAAAGAGTGTGAGGAGAGCTGAGAAACAGGATAAATATGCGCAAGGAGAGCAGATACACTGGATAATAGAGGGCGAGGAGAGCAGGAACACAGGATAAAAGAGCACAAGTAGAACGGAGACACAGGGTGAAATAATGAGTGAAGAGCAGAGCCACAGGAAGAAGAGCACGAGGAGTGCGGAGACGCAGGATATAAGAGCTCAAACAGAGCACAGACACAGGATAAAAGAGCGCAAGGAGAGCCGAGCCACAGGATAAAAGAGAATGAGGAGAGCAGAGAAATTGCATAAAAGAGCGTGAAGAGAGCTGAGATACAGGAAAAAGAGCTCGAGAAGACTAGAGCCAAAGGATAAAAGAGCATGAGGAGAGCAGAGACGCAGGATAGAAGAGTGTGAGGAGAGCAGACACAAAGGATTAAAGAGGTCGAGGAGAGCACAGGCACAGGATAAAAGAGTGTGAGGAGAGCTGAAACACAGGATAAAAGAGCATGAGGAGAGCAGAGACACAGGATAAAAGAGCACGAGGAGAGCAGAGACACACGATAAAAGAGCATGAGGAATACACAGACACAGTATAAAAGAGTGCGAGGAGAGAAGAGACACAGGATAAAAGAGCATGAGGAGAGCAGAGACACAGGATAAAAGAGCGCGTGGACCATGGAGACACAGGATAAAATAATGAGTGAAGGGCATAGCCACAGGAAAAAGCGAGTGAGGAGAGCAGAGAAGAAGCATAAAAGAGCGCAAACAGAGCAGAGACACAGGATAAAAGAGCGTGAGGAGAGCGGAGAAACAGGACAAAAGAGCGTGAGGAGAGCAGAGACACAGGATAAAAGAGCATGAGGAGAACAGAGACACAGGATAAAAGTGTGTGAGGGGAGCGGAGACACCGGATAAAAGAGCGTGAGGAGATCAAGGACACAGGATAAAAGAGCGCGAGGAGAATGGAGAGACAGGATAAAAGCGTGCGAGGAGATGGGTGCCAAAGGGACAAACAATGTAAGGAGAGCAGAGACACAGGATAAAAGAATGCGAGGAGAGCAGATACAAAGGATAAAACAGCGCGAGTAGAATGAAGACAAAGGATAAATTAATGAGTGGAGAGCAGAGCCACAGGTAAAAGAGCATGAGGTGTGCGTAGCGCAGGATAAAAGAGCGTGAGCAGAGCAGAAACACAGGATAAAAGAACAAAGGAGAGCAGTGAGACAGGATTAAAGATTGTGATGAGAGCAGAGAAACAAGATAAAAGAGCACGAGGAGAGCAGAGACAGAGGATAAAAGAACACCAAGAGAGCGCTGGAGAGACAGGATAAAAGAGCATGAGGAGAGTGGAGACGCAGCATAAAAGAGCGTGAGGAGAGCAGAGACACAGGATAAAAGAACTTGTGGAGAACAGACACAAAGCATAAAATAGCGCGCAAAGTGCGGCAGGGATGCAGGATAAAAGAGCGCAAGGAGAGTGATGGAGACAGATGATAAAAGTGCGCGAGGATAGTGGAGACACAGGATAAAAGAGTGCGAGGAGAGGCATGGAGAGACATGATAAAAGAGCGCAAGAAGAGCAGAGACACAGGATAAAAGAGCGTGAGGAGAGCAGAGACAAAGGACAAAAGTGCGTGGAGAAGGGAGACACAGGATACAATAACGAGAGGAAATCGGAGCCACAGGTTAAAAGAGCATAAGGAGAGCTGAGATACAGGATAAAAGAGCACGCGGAGAATTGAAACACAGGATAAAAAAATGATTGAAGAGCAGAGCCACAGGAAAAAGAGCATGAGGAGTGCGGAGAAGCAGGATATAAGAGCGCAAAGAGAGCAAAGAAACAGGATAAAAGAGTGCAAGGAGAGCAGAGACACAGGATAAATGCACACAAGGAGAGCAAAGACACTGGATAAAAAAGGGCGAGGAGAGCAGAAACACAGGATAAAAGAGCACGAGTAGAATGGAGACACCGGGTAAAATAATGAGTGAAGAGCAGAGCCACAGGAAAAAGAGCATGAAGAGTGTGGAGACGCATGATATAAGAGCGCATACACAGCAGAGACACAGGATAAAAGAGCGCAAGAGAGCCGAGCCACAGGATAAAAGAGAATGAGGAGACCAGAGACACAGCATAAAAAAGCGTGAAGAGAGTAGAGACACAGGATAAAAGAGCGCGAGGAAAGCAGAGACACAGGATAAAAGAGCGCGTGGAGAATGGAGACACAGGATAAAATAATGAGTGAAGGGCAGAGCCACAGGAAAAAGCTGGTGAGGAGAGCAGAGACGAAGCATAAAAGAGCGCAAACAGAGCAAAGACACAGGAAAAAAGAGCATGGGGAAAGCGGAGAAACAGCACAAAAGAGCGTGAGGAGAGCAGAGACAGAGGATAAAAGAGCATGAGGAGAGCAGAGACACTGGATAAAAGTGTGTGAGGGGAGAGGAGACACCGAATAAAAGAGCGTGAGGAGATCAAGGACACAGGATAAAAGAACGCGAGGAGAATGCAGAGACAGGATAAAAGTTTGTGAGGGGTTGGGTGCCAAAGGGTTAAACAATGCAAGGAGAGCAGAGAAACAGGATAAAAGAACGCGAGGAGAGCAGAGATACAGGATTAAACAACACGAGTAGAATGGAAACACAGGATAAATTAGTGAGTGGAGAGCAGAGCCACAGGTTAAAAGAGAATGAGGAGAGCAGAGACACAGCATAAAAAAGCGTGAAGAGAGCAGAGATACAGGATAAAAGAGCTCGAGAAGACTAGAGCCACAGGATAAAAGAGCATGAGGAGAGCAGAGACGCAGGATAGAAGAGCGCAAGGAGAGCTGAAACACAGGATAAAAGAGCATGAGGAGAGCGGAGACACAGTATTAAGGAACATGAGGAGAGCAGAGACACAGGATAAAAGAGCACGAGGAGAGCAGAGACACAGGATAAAAGAGCATGAGGAAGACACAGACACAGTATAAGAGAGCGCGAGGACAGCAGAGACACAGGATAAAAGAGCGCGAGGAGAGCAGAGACACAGGATAAAAGAGCGCGTGGAGAATGGAGACACAGGATAAAATAATGAGTGAAGGGCAGAGCCAAAGGAAAAAGCTGGTGAGGAGAGCAGAGACGAAGCATTAAAGAGCGCAAACAGAGCAAAGACACAGGAAAAAAGAGCATGGGGAATGCGGAGAAACAGCACAAAAGAGCGTGAGGAGAACAGAGACAGAGGATAAAAGAGCATGAGGAGAGCAGAGACACTGGATAAAAGTGTGTGAGGGGAGAGGAGACACCGAATAAAAGAGCGTGAGGAGATCAAGGACACAGGATAAAAGAACGTGAGGAGAATGGAGAGACAGGATAAAAGTTTGTGAGGGGTTGGGTGCCAAAGGGTTAAACAATGCAAGGAGAGCAGAGAAACAGGATAAAAGAACGCGAGTAGAGCAGAGATACAGGATTAAACAACGCGAGTAGAATGGAAACAAAGGATAAATTAGTGAGTGGAGAGCAGAGCCACAGGTTAAAAGAGAATGAGGAGAGCAGAGACACAGCATAAAAAAGCGTGAAGAGAGCAGAGATACAGGATAAAAGAGCTCGAGAACTCTAGAGCCACAGGATAAAAGAGCATGAGGAGAGCAGAGACGCAGGATAAAAGAGTGCGAGGAGAGCAGAGACACAGGATAAAACAGCGCGAGCAGAACGGAGACACAGGATAAATTAATGAGTGGAGAGCAGATCCACAGGTAAAAGAGCGTGAGGTGTGCGCAGCGCAGGATAAAAGAGCGTGAGCAGAGCAGAAACACAGGATAAAAGAGCACAAGGAGAGCAGTGACACAGGATTAAAGATTGTGAGGAGAGCAGAGAAACAAGATAAAAGAGCATGAGTAGAGCAGAGACAGAGGATAAAAGAACACCAAGAGAGCGCTGGAGAGACAGGATAAAAGAGCATGAGGAGAGTGGAGACGCAGCATAAAAGAGCGTGAGGAGAGCAGAGACACAGGATAAAAGAGCGCAAGGAGAGCCGTGCCACAGGATAAAAGAGAATGAGGAGAGCAGAGACACAGCATAAAAAAGCGTGAAGAGAGCAGAGATACAGGATAAAAGAGCTCGAGAAGACTAGAGCCACAGGATAAAAGAGCATGAGGAGAGCAGAGACGCAGGATAGAAGAGCGCAAGGAGAGCTGAAACACAGGATAAAAGAGCATGAGGAGAGCGGAGACACAGTATTAAGGAACATGAGGAGAGCAGAGACACAGGATAAAAGAGCACGAGGAGAGCAGAGACACAGGATAAATGAGCATGAGGAAGACACAGACACAGTATAAGAGAGCACGAGGACAGCAGAGACACAGGATAAAAGAGCGTGAGCAGAGCAGAAACACAGGATAAAAGAGCACAAGGAGAGCAGTGACACAGGATTAAAGATTGTGAGGAGAGCAGAGAAACAAGATAAAAGAGCATGAGGAGAGCAGAGACACAGGATAAAAGAACACCAAGAGAGCGCTGGAGAGACAGGATAAAAGAGCATGAGGAGAGTGGAGACGCAGCATAAAAGAGCGTGAGGAGAGCAGAGACACAGGATAAAAGAACTTGTGGAGAGCAGGCACAAAGCATAAAATAGCGCGAGAAGTGCGGCAGGGATGCAGGATAAAAGAGCGCAAGGAGAGCGATGGAGACACAGGATGAAAGTGTGCAAGGATAGTGGAGACACAGAATAAAAGAGTGCGAGGAGAGGCATGGAGAGACATGATAAAAGAGCACTAGAAGAGCAGAGACCCAGGATAAAAGAGCGTGAGGAGAGGAGAGACTCAGGATTAAAGAGCATGAGGAGAGCAGAGACACAGGACAAAATTGCATGGAGAAGGGAGACACAGGATACAATAACAAGAGGAAATCAGAGCCACAGGTTAAAAGAGCATAAGGAGAGCCGAGATACAGGATAAAAGAGCACGTGGACAATTGAAACACAGGATAAAATAATGATTGAAGAGCAGAGCCACAGGAAAAAGAGCATGAGGAGTGCGGAGATGCAGGATATAAGAGCGCAAAGAGAGCAGAGAAAGAGGATAAAAGAGTGCGAGCAGAGCAGAAACACAGGATAAAAGAGCATGAGTAGAATGGAGACACAGGGTAAAATAATGAGTGAAGAGCAGAGCCACAGGAAAAAGAGCATGAGGAGTGTGGAGACACATGATATAAGAGCGCAAACAAGGCAGAGACACAGGATAAAAGAGCGCAAGAGAGCCGAGCCACAGGATAAAAGAGAATGAGGAGACTAGAGACACAGCATAAAAAAGCGTGAAGAGAGCAGAGATACAGGATAAAAGAGCTCGAGAAGACTAGAGCCACAGGATAAAAGAGCATGAGGGGAGCAGAGACGCAGGATAAAAGAACGCGTGGAGAATGGAGACACAGGATAAAATAATGAGTGAAGGGCAGAGCCACAGGAAAAAGCAGGTGAGGAGAGCAGAGACAAAGCATATAAGAGCGCAAACAGAGCAAAGACAAAGGATAAAAGAGCATGAGGAGAGCAGAGACACTGGATAAAAGTGTGGGAGGGGAGCGGAGACACCGGATAAAAGAGCGTGAGGAGATCAAGGACACAGGATAAAAGAACGCGAGGAGAATGGAGAGACAGGATAAAAGCATGCGAGGGGATGGGTGCCAAAGGGTTAAACAATGCGAGGAGAGCAGAGAAATAGGATAAAAAAACGCAAGTAGAGCAGAGATACAGGATAAAACAACGCGAGTAGAATGGAGACACAGGATAAATTAATGAGTGGAGAGCAGAGCCACAGGGAAAAGAGGGTGAGGTGTGCGTAGTGCAGGATAAAAGAGCATGAGCAGAGCAGAAACACAGGATAAAAGAGCACAAGGAGAGCAGTGACACAGGATTAAAGTTTGTGAGGAGACGAGAGAAACAGGATAAAAGAACACGAAGAAAGCGCTGGAGAGACAGGATAAAAGAGCATGAGGAGAGTGGAGACGCAGCATAAAAGAGCGTGAGGAGAGCAGAGACACAGGATAAAAGAACTTGTGGAGAGCAGACACAAAGCATAAAATAGCGCGAGAAGTGCGGCAAAGATGCAGGATAAAAGAGCGCAAGGAGAGCGATGGAGACACAGGATAAAAGTGCGCGAGGATTTTGGAGACACAGGATAAAAGAGTGCGAGGAGAGGGATGGAGACACATGATAAAAGAGCGCAAGAAGAGCAGAGACACAGGATAAAAGAGTGTGAGGAGAGGAGAGACACAGGATTAAAGAGCATGAGGAGAGCAGAGACACAGTACTAAAGAGTGCATGCAGAAGGGAGACACAGGATACAATAACGAGAGGAAATTGGATCCACAGGTTAAAAGAGCATAAGGAGAGCAGAGATACAGGATAAAAGAGCACGTGGAGAATGGAGACACAGGATAAAATAATGATTGAAGAGCAGAGCCACAGGAAAAAGAGCATGAGGAGTGCGGAGATGCAGGATATGAGAGCGCAAACAGAGCAGAGAAACAGGATAAATGAGTGCGAGGAGAGTAGAGACACAGGATAAATGTGCACAAGGAGAGCAGAGACACTGGATAAAAGAGGGCGAGGAGAGCAGAAACATAGGATTAAAGAGCACGAGTAGAATGGAGACACAGGGTAAAATAATGAGTGAAGAGCAGAGCCACAGGAAAAAGAGCGTGAGGAGTGTGGAGACGCAGGATATAAGAGCGCAAACTGAGCAGAGACACAGGATAAAAGAGCGCAAGGAGAGCCGAGCCACTGGATAAAAGAGAATGAGGAGAGCAGAGACACAGCATAAAAAAGCGTGAAGAGAGCAGAGATACAGGATAAAAGAGCTCGAGAAGACTAGAGCCACAGGATAATAGAGCATGAGGAGAGCAGAGATGCAGGATAAAAGAGCGCGTGGAGAATGGAGACACAGGATAAAATAATGAGTGAAGGGCAGAGCCACATGAAAAAGCAGGTGAGGAGAGCAGAGACGAAGCATATAAGAGCGCAAACAGAGCAAAGACACAGTATAAAAGAGCATGAGGAGAGCAGAGACACTGGATAAAAGTGTTTGATGGGAGCGGAGACACCGGATAAAAGAGCGTGAGGAGATCAAGGACACAGGAGAAAAGAACGCGAGGAAAATGGGGAGACAGGAAAAAAGCATGCGAGGGGATGGGTGCCAAAGGGTTAAACAATGCGAGGAGAGCAGAGAAACAGAGTAAAAGAACGCGAGTAGAGCAGAGATAGAGGATAAAACAACGCGAGTAGAATGGAGACACAGGATAAAATAATGAGTGGAGAGCAGAGCCAAAGGTAAAAGAGCGTGAGCTGTGCATAGTGCAGGATAAAAGAGCATGAGCAAAGCAGAAACACAGGATAAAAGAGCACATGGAGTGCAGTGTCACAGGATTAAAGATTGTGAGGAGACCAGAGAAACAGGATAAAAGAGCACGAGGAGAACAGAGACACAGGATAAAAGAACACGAAGAGAGCGCTGGAGAGACAGGTTGAAAGAGCATGAAGAGAGTGGAGACGCAGCATAAAGGAGCCTGAGGAGAGCAGAGGCACAGGATAAAAGAACTTGTGGAGAGCAGACACAAAGCATAAAATAGCGCGAGAAGTGCGGCAAAGTTGCAGGATGAAAGAGCGCAAGGAGAGCGATGGAGACACAGGAAAAACGTGCGCGAGGATTGTGGAGACACAGGATAAAAGAGTGCGAGGAGAGGGATGGAGACACAGGATTAAAGCGTGCAAGAAGAGCAGAAACAAAGGATAAAAGAGCGTGAGGAGAGGAGAGACACAGGATAAAAGAGCATGAGGAGAGCAGAGACACAGTACTAAAGAGTGCTTGGAGAAGGGAGACACCGGATACAATAAGGAGAGGAAATTGGAGCCACACGTTAAAAGAGCATAAGGAGAGCCGAGATACAGGATAAAAGAGCACGTGGAGAATGGAGACACAGGATAAAATAATGATTGAAGAGCAGAGCCACAGGAAAAAGAGCATGAGAAGTGCGGAGATGCAGGATATAAGAGCGCAAACAGAGCAGAGACACAGGATAAAAGAATGCGAGTTGAGAAGAGACACAGGATAAATGTGCACAAGGAGAGCAGAGACACTTGATAAAAGAGGGCGAGCAGAGCAGAAACACAGGATAAAAGAGCACGAGTAGAATGTTGACACAGGGTAAAATAATGAGTGAAGAGCAGAGCCACAGGAAAAAGAGCGTGAGGAGTGTGGAGATGCAGGATATAAGAGCGCAAACAGAGCACAGACACAGGATAAAAGAGCGCAAGGAGAGCCGAGCCACAGGATAAAAGAGAATGAGGAGAGCAGAGACACAGCATAAAAAAGCGTGAAGAGAGCAGAGATACAGGATAAAAGAGCTCGAGAAGACTAGAGCCACAGGATAAAAGAGCATGAGGAGAGCAGAGACGCAGGATAAAAGAGTGCGAGGAGAGCAGAGACACAGGATAAAACAGCGCGAGTAGAACGGAGACACAGGATAAATTAATGATTGGAGAGCAGATCCACAGGTAAAAGAGCGTGAGGTGTGCGCAGCGCAGGATAAAAGAGCGTGAGCAGAGCAGAAACACAGGATAAAAGAGCACAAGGAGAGCAGTGACACAGGATTAAAGATTGTGAGGAGAGCAGAGAAACAAGATAAAAGAGCATGAGTAGAGCAGAGACAGAGGATAAAAGAACACCAAGAGAGCGCTGGAGAGACAGGATAAAAGAGCATGAGGAGAGTGGAGACGCAGCATAAAAGAGCGTGAGGAGAGCAGAGACACAGGATAAAAGAGCGCAAGGAGAGCCGTGCCACAGGATAAAAGAGAATGAGGAGAGCAGAGACACAGCATAAAAAAGCGTGAAGAGAGCAGAGATACAGGATAAAAGAGCTCGAGAAGACTAGAGCCACAGGATAAAAGAGCATGAGGAGAGCAGAGACGCAGGATAGAAGAGCGCAAGGAGAGCTGAAACACAGGATAAAAGAGCATGAGGAGAGCGGAGACACAGTATTAAGGAACATGAGGAGAGCAGAGACACAGGATAAAAGAGCACGAGGAGAGCAGAGACACAGGATAAATGAGCATGAGGAAGACACAGACACAGTATAAGAGAGCGCGAGGACAGCAGAGACACAGGATAAAAGAGCGTGAGCAGAGCAGAAACACAGGATAAAAGAGCACAAGGAGAGCAGTGACACAGGATTAAAGATTGTGAGGAGAGCAGAGAAACAAGATAAAAGAGCATGAGGAGAGCAGAGACACAGGATAAAAGAACACCAAGAGAGCGCTGGAGAGACAGGATAAAAGAGCATGAGGAGAGTGGAGACGCAGCATAAAAGAGTGTGAGGAGAGCAGAGACACAGGATAAAAGAACTTGTGGAGAGCAGGCACAAAGCATAAAATAGCGCGAGAAGTGCGGCAGGGATGCAGGATAAAAGAGCGCAAGGAGAGCGATGGAGACACAGGATGAAAGTGTGCAAGGATAGTGGAGACACAGAATAAAAGAGTGCGAGGAGAGGCATGGAGAGACATGATAAAAGAGCACTAGAAGAGCAGAGACCCAGGATAAAAGAGCGTGAGGAGAGGAGAGACTCAGGATTAAAGAGCATGAGGAGAGCAGAGACACAGGACAAAATTGCATGGAGAAGGGAGACACAGGATACAATAACAAGAGGAAATCAGAGCCACTGGTTAAAAGAGCATAAGGAGAGCCGAGATACAGGATAAAAGAGCACGTGGAGAATTGAAACACAGGATAAAATAATGATTGAAGAGCAGAGCCACAGGAAAAAGAGCATGAGGAGTGCGGAGATGCAGGATATAAGAGCGCAAAGAGAGCAGAGAAAGAGGATAAAAGAGTGCGAGCAGAGCAGAAACACAGGATAAAAGAGCATGAGTAGAATGGAGACACAGGGTAAAATAATGAGTGAAGAGCAGAGCCACAGGAAAAAGAGCATGAGGAGTGTGGAGACGCATGATATAAGAGCGCAAACAAGGCAGAGACACAGGATAAAAGAGCGCAAGAGAGCCGAGCCACAGGATAAAAGAGAATGAGGAGACTAGAGACACAGCATAAAAAAGCGTGAAGAGAGCAGAGATACAGGATAAAAGAGCTCGAGAAGACTAGAGCCACAGGATAAAAGAGCATGAGGGGAGCAGAGACGCAGGATAAAAGAACGCGTGGAGAATGGAGACACAGGATAAAATAATGAGTGAAGGGCAGAGCCACAGGAAAAAGCAGGTGAGGAGAGCAGAGACAAAGCATATAAGAGCGCAAACAGAGCAAAGACAAAGGATAAAAGAGCATGAGGAGAGCAGAGACACTGGATAAAAGTGTGGGAGGGGAGCGGAGACACCGGATAAAAGAGCGTGAGGAGATCAAGGACACAGGATAAAAGAACGCGAGGAGAATGGAGAGACAGGATAAAAGCATGCGAGGGGATGGGTGCCAAAGGGTTAAACAATGCGAGGAGAGCAGAGAAATAGGATAAAAAAACGCGAGTAGAGCAGAGATACAGGATAAAACAACGCGAGTAGAATGGAGACACAGGATAAATTAATGAGTGGAGAGCAGAGCCACAGGGAAAAGAGGGTGAGGTGTGCGTAGTGCAGGATAAAAGAGCATGAGCAGAGCAGAAACACAGGATAAAAGAGCACAAAGAGAGCAGTGACACTGGATTAAAGTTTGTGAGGAGACGAGAGAAACAGGATAAAAGAACACGAAGAAAGCGCTGGAGAGACAGGATAAAAGAGCATGAGGAGAGTGGAGACGCAGCATAAAAGAGCGTGAGGAGAGCAGAGACACAGGATAAAAGAACTTGTGGAGAGCAGACACAAAGCATAAAATAGCGCGAGAAGTGCGGCAAAGATGCAGGATAAAAGAGCGCAAGGAGAGCGATGGAGACACAGGATAAAAGTGCGCGAGGATTTTGGAGACACAGGATAAAAGAGTGCGAGGAGAGGGATGGAGACACATGATAAAAGAGCGCAAGAAGAGCAGAGACACAGGATAAAAGAGTGTGAGGAGAGGAGAGACACAGGATTAAAGAGCATGAAGAGAGCAGAGACACAGTACTAAAGAGTGCATGCAGAAGGGAGACACAGGATACAATAACGAGAGGAAATTGGATCCACAGGTTAAAAGAGCATAAGGAGAGCAGAGATACAGGATAAAAGAGCACGTGGAGAATGGAGACACAGGATAAAATAATGATTGAAGAGCAGAGCCACAGGAAAAAGAGCATGAGGAGTGCGGAGATGCAGGATATGAGAGCGCAAACAGAGCAGAGAAACAGGATAAAAGAGTGCGAGGAGAGTAGAGACACAGGATAAATGTGCACAAGGAGAGCAGAGACACTGGATAAAAGAGGGCGAGGAGAGCAGAAACATAGGATTAAAGAGCACGAGTAGAATGGAGACACAGGGTAAAATAATGAGTGAAGAGCAGAGCCACAGGAAAAAGAGCGTGAGGAGTGTGGAGACGCAGGATATAAGAGCGCAAACAGAGCAGAGACACAGGATAAAAGAGCGCAAGGAGAGCCGAGCCACTGGATAAAAGAGAATGAGGAGAGCAGAGACACAGCATAAAAAAGCGTGAAGAGAGCAGAGATACAGGATAAAAGAGCTCGTGAAGACTAGAGCCACAGGATAATAGAGCATGAGGAGAGCAGAGATGCAGGATAAAAGAGCGCGTGGAGAATGGAGACACAGGATAAAATAATGAGTGAAGGGCAGAGCCACATGAAAAAGCAGGTGAGGAGAGCAGAGACGAAGCATATAAGAGCGCAAACAGAGCAAAGACACAGTATAAAAGAGCATGAGGAGAGCAGAGACACTGGATAAAAGTGTTTGATGGGAGCGGAGACACCGGATAAAAGAGCGTGAGGAGATCAAGGACACAGGAGAAAAGAACGCGAGGAAAATGGGGAGACAGGAAAAAAGCATGCGAGGGGATGGGTGCCAAAGGGTTAAACAATGCGAGGAGAGCAGAGAAACAGAGTAAAAGAACGCGAGTAGAGCAGAGATAGAGGATAAAACAAAGCGAGTAGAATGGAGACACAGGGTAAAATAATGAGTGGAGAGCAGAGCCAAAGGTAAAAGAGCGTGAGCTGTGCATAGTGCAGGATAAAAGAGCATGAGCAAAGCAGAAACACAGGATAAAAGAGCACATGGAGTGCAGTGCCACAGGATTAAAGATTGTGAGGAGACCAGAGAAACAGGATAAAAGAGCACGAGGAGAACAGAGACACAGGATAAAAGAACACAAAGAGAGCGCTGGAGAGACAGGTTGAAAGAGCATGAAGAGAGTGGAGACGCAGCATAAAGGAGCCTGAGGAGAGCAGAGGCACAGGATAAAAGAACTTGTGGAGAGCAGACACAAAGCATAAAATAGCGCGAAAAGTGCGGCAAAGTTGCAGGATGAAAGAGCGCAAGGAGAGCGATGGAGACACAGGAAAAACGTGCGCGAGGATTGTGGAGACACAGGATAAAAGAGTGCGAGGAGAGGGATGGAGACACAGGATTAAAGCGCGCAAGAAGAGCAGAAACAAAGGATAAAAGAGCGTGAGGAGAGGAGAGACACAGGATAAAAGAGCATGAGGAGAGCAGAGACACAGTACTAAAGAGTGCTTGGAGAAGGGAGACACAGGATACAATAAGGAGAGGAAATTGGAGCCACACGTTAAAAGAGCATAAGGAGAGCCGAGATACAGGATAAAAGAGCACGTGGAGAATGGAGACACAGGATAAAATAATGATTGAAGAGCAGAGCCACAGGAAAAAGAGCATGAGGAGTGCGGAGATGCAGGATATAAGAGCGCAAACAGAGCAGAGACACAGGATAAAAGAATGCGAGTTGAGAAGAGACACAGGATAAATGTGCACAAGGAGAGCAGAGACACTTGATAAAAGAGGGCGAGCAGAGCAGAAACACAGGATAAAAGAGCACGAGTAGAATGTTGACACAGGGTAAAATAATGAATGAAGAGCAGAGCCACAGGAAAAAGAGCGTGAGGAGTGTGGAGACGCAGGATATAAGAGCGCAAACAGAGCACAGACACAGGATAAAAGAGCGCAAGGAGAGCCGAGCCACAGGATAAAAGAGAATGAGGAGAGCAGAGACACAGCATAAAAAAGCGTGAAGAGAGCAGAGATACAGGATAAAAGAGCTCGAGAAGACTAGAGCCACAGGATAAAAGAGCATGAGGAGAGCAGAGACACAGGATAAAAGAGCGCAAGGAGAGCTGAAACACAGGATAAAAGAGCATGAGGAGAGCGGAGAACACAGTATTAAGGAACATGAGGTGAGCAGAGACACAGGATAAAAGAGCACGAGGAGAGCAGAGACACAGGATAAAAGAGCATGAGGAAGACACACACACAGTATAAGAGAGCGCGAGGACAGCAGAGACACAGGATAAAAGAGCGCGAGGAGAGCAGAGACACAGGATAAAAGAGCGCGTGGAGAATGGAGACACAGTATAAAATAATGAGTGAAGGGCAGAGCCACAGGAAAAAGCTTGTGAGGAGAGCAGAGACGAAGCATATAAGAGTGCAAACAGAGCAAAGACACAGGAAAAAAGAGCATGGGGAAAGCGGAGAAACAGCACAAAAGAGCATGAGGAGAGCAGAGACACAGGATAAAAGAGCATGAGGAGAGCAGTGACACTGGATAAAAGTGTGTGAGGGGAGAGGAGACACCGAATAAAAGAGCGTGAGGAGATCAAGGACACAGGATAAAAGAACGCGAGGAGAATGGAGAGACAGGATAAAAGTTTGCGAGGGGTTGGGTGCCAAAGGGTTCAACAATGTGAGGAGAGCAGAGAAACAGGATAAAAGAATGTGAGTAGAGCAGAGATACAGGATAAAACAATGTGAGTAGAATGGAATCACAGGATAAATTAGTGCGTGGAGAGCAGAGCCACAGGTAAAAGAGCGTGAGGTGTGCGTAGTGCAGGATAAAAGAGCATGAGCAGAGCAGAAACAGAGGATAAAAGAGCACAAGGAGAGCAGTGACACAGGATTAAAGATTGTGAGGAGACCAGAGAAACAGGATAAAAGAGCACGAGGAGAGCAGAGACACAGGATAAAAGACTACGAAGAGAGCGCTGGAGAGACAGGATAAAAGAGCATGAAGAGAGTGGAGACGCAGCATAAAGGAGCGTGAGGAGAGCAGAGGCACAGGATAAAAGAACTTGTGGAGAGCAGACACAAAGCATAAAATAGCGCGAGAAGTGCGGCAAAGATGCAGGATAAAAGAGCGCAAGGAGAGCGATGGAGACACAGGAAAAACGTGCGCGAGGATGGCGGAGACACAGGATAAAAGAGTGCGAGGAGAGGGATGGAGACACAGGATTAAAGCGCGCAAGAAGAGCAGAGACAAAGGATAAAAGAGCGTGAGGAGAGGAGAGACACAGGATAAAAGAGCATGAGGAGAGCAGAGACACAGTACTAAAGAGTTAATGGAGAAGGGAGACACAGGATACAATAACGAGAGGAAATTGGAGCCACACGTTAAAAGAGCATAAGGAGAGCCGAGATACAGGATAAAAGAGCACGTGGAGAATGGAGACACAGGATAAAATAATGATTGAAGAGCAGAGCCACAGGAAAAAGAGCATGAGGAGTGCGGAGATGCAGGATATAAGAGCGCAAACAGAGCAGAGACAGAGGATAAAAGAATGCGAGTTGAGCAGAGACACAGGATAAATGTGCACAAGGAGAGCAGAGACACTTGATAAAAGAGGGCGAGCAGAGCAGAAACACAGGATAAAAGAGCACGAGTAGAATGTTGACACAGGGTAAAATAATGAGTGAAGAGCAGAGCCACAGGAAAAAGAGCGTGAGGAGTGTGGAGACGCAGGATATAAGAGCGCAAACAGAGCAGAGACACAGGATAAAAGAGCGCCAGGAGAGCCGAGCCACTGGATAAAAGAGAATGAGGAGAGCAGAGACACAGCATAAAAAAGCGTGAAGAGAGCAGAGATACAGGATAAAAGAGCTCGAGAAGACTAGAGCCACAGGATAATAGAGCATGAGGAGAGCAGAGATGCAGGATAAAAGAGCGCGTGGAGAATGGAGACACAGGATAAAATAATGAGTGAAGGGCAGAGCCACATGAAAAAGCAGGTGAGGAGAGCAGAGACGAAGCATATAAGAGCGCAAACAGAGCAAAGACACAGTATAAAAGAGCATGAGGAGAGCAGAGACACTGGATAAAAGTGTTTGATGGGAGCGGAGACACCGGATAAAAGAGCGTGAGGAGATCAAGGACACAGGAGAAAAGAACGCGAGGAGAATGGGGAGACAGGAAAAAAGCATGCGAGGGGATGGGTGCCAAAGGGTTAAACAATGCGAGGAGAGCAGAGAAACAGAGTAAAAGAACGCGAGTAGAGCAGAGATAGAGGATAAAACAACGCGAGTAGAATGGAGACACAGGATAAAATAATGAGTGGAGAGCAGAGCCAAAGGTAAAAGAGCGTGAGCTGTGCATAGTGCAGGATAAAAGAGCGTGAGCAAAGCAGAAACACAGGATAAAAGAGCACATGGAGTGCAGTGTCACAGGATTAAAGATTGTGAGGAGACCAGAGAAACAGGATAAAAGAGCACGAGGAGAACAGAGACACAGGATAAAAGAACACGAAGAGAGCGCTGGAGAGACAGGTTGAAAGAGCATGAAGAGAGTGGAGACGCAGCATAAAGGAGCCTGAGGAGAGCAGAGGCACAGGATAAAAGAACTTGTGGAGAGCAGACACAAAGCATAAAATAGCGCGAGAAGTGCGGCAAAGTTGCAGGATAAAAGAGCGCAAGGAGAGCGATGGAGACACAGGAAAAACGTGCGCGAGGATTGTGGAGACACAGGATAAAAGAGTGCGAGGAGAGGGATGGAGACACAGGATTAAAGCGCGCAAGAAGAGCAGAGACAAAGGATAAAAGAGCGTGAGGAGAGGAGAGACACAGGATAAAAGAGCATGAGGAGAGCAGAGACACAGTACTAAAGAGTGCATGGAGAAGGGAGACACAGGATACAATAACGAGAGGAAATTGGAGCCACACGTTAAAAGAGCATAAGGAGAGCCGAGATACAGGATAAAAGAGCACGTGGAGAATGGAGACACAGGATAAAATAATGATTGAAGAGCAGAGCCACAGGAAAAAGAGCATGAGGAGTGCGGAGATGCAGGATATAAGAGCGCAAACAGAGCAGAGACAGAGGATAAAAGAATGCGAGTTGAGCAGAGACACAGGATAAATGTGCACAAGGAGAGCAGAGACTCTTGATAAAAGAGGGCGAGCAGAGCAGAAACACAGGATAAAAGAGCACGAGTAGAATGTTGACACAGGGTAAAATAATGAGTGAAGAGCAGAGCCACAGGAAAAAGAGCGTGAGGAGTGTGGAGACGCAGGATATAAGAGCGCAAACAGAGCAGAGACACAGGATAAAAGAGCGCCAGGAGAGCCGAGCCACAGGATAAAAGAGAATGAGGAGAGCAGAGACACAGCATAAAAAAGCGTGAAGAGAGCAGAGATACAGGATAAAAGAGCTCGAGAAGACTAGAGCCACAGGATAAAAGAGCATGAGGAGAGCAGAGACACAGGATAAAAGAGCGCAAGGAGAGCTGAAACACAGGATAAAAGAGCATGAGGAGAGCGGAGACACAGTATTAAGGAACATGAGGTGAGCAGAGACACAGGATAAAAGAGCACGAGGAGAGCAGAGACACAGGATAAAAGAGCATGAGGAAGACACACACACAGTATAAGAGAGCGCGAGGACAGCAGAGAAACAGGATAAAAGAGCGCGAGGAGAGCAGAGACACAGGATAAAAGAGCGCGTGGAGAATGGAGACACAGGATAAAATAATGAGTGAAGGGCAGAGCCACAGGAAAAAGCTGGTGAGGAGAGCAGAGACGAAGCATATAAGAGCGCAAACAGAGCAAAGACACAGGAAAAAAGCGCATGGGGAAAGCGGAGAAACAGCACAAAAGAGCGTGAGGAGAGCA
Organism: Carcharodon carcharias; assembly: GCF_017639515.1. Classification (NCBI taxonomy): domain Eukaryota; kingdom Metazoa; phylum Chordata; class Chondrichthyes; order Lamniformes; family Lamnidae; genus Carcharodon; species Carcharodon carcharias. The sequence continues at coordinate 77,388,731 of NC_054481.1, read as the reverse complement.
GAGACACAGGATAAAAGAGCATGAGGAGAGCAGTGACACTGGATAAAAGTGTGTGAGGGGAGAGGAGACACCGAATAAAAGAGCGTGAGGAGATCAAGGACACAGGATAAAAGAACGCGAGGAGAATGGAGAGACAGGATAAAAGTTTGCGAGGGGTTGGGTGCCAAAGGGTTCAACAATGCGAGGAGAGCAGAGAAACAGGATAAAAGAACGTGAGTAGAGCAGAGATACAGGATAAAACAATGCGAGTAGAATGGAATCACAGGATAAATTAGTGAGTGGAGAGTAGAGCCACAGGTAAAAGAGCGTGAGGTGTGCGTAGTGCAGGATAAAAGAGCATGAGCAGAGCAGAAACAGAGGATAAAAGAGCACAAGGAGAGCAGTGACACAGGATTAAAGATTGTGAGGAGACCAGAGAAACAGGATAAAAGATCACGAGGAGAGCAGAGACACAGGATAAAAGAATACGAAGAGAGCGCTGGAGAGACAGGATAAAAGAGCATGAGGAGAGTGGAGACGCAGCATAAAAGAGCGTGAGGAGAGCAGAGACACAGGATAAAAGAGCACATGGAGAATGGAGACACAGGATAAAATAATGATTGAAGAGCAGAGCCACAGGAAAAAGAGCATGAGGAGTGCAGAGATGCAGGATATAAGAGCGCAAACAGAGCAGAGACACAGGATAAAAGTATGCGAGTTGAGCAGAGACACAGGATAAATGTGCGCAAGGAGAGCAGAGACGCTTGATAAAAGAGGGCGAGCAGAGCAGAAACACAGGATAAAAGAGCACGAGTAGAATGTTGACACAGGGTAAAATAATGAGTGAAGAGCAGAGCCACAGGAAAAAGAGCGTGAGGAGTGTGGAGACGCAGGATATAAGAGCGCAAACAGAGCAGAGACACAGGATAAAAGAGCGCAAGGAGAGCCGAGCCACAGGATAAAAGAGAATGAGGAGAGCAGAGACACAGCATAAAAAAGCGTGAAGAGAGCAGAGATACAGGAAAAAAGAGCTCGAGAAGACTAGAGCCACAGGATAAAAGAGCATGAGGAGAGCAGAGACACAGGATAAAAGAGCGCAAGGAGAGCTGAAACACAGGATAAAAGAGCATGAGGAGAGTGGAGACACAGTATTAAGGAACATGAGGAGAGCAGAGACACAGGATAAAAGAACTTGTGGAGAGCAGACACAAAGCATAAAATAGCGCGAGAAGTGCAGCAAAGATGCAGGATAAACCAGCGCAAGGGGAGCGATGGAGACACAGGATAAAAGTGCGCGAGGATTGTGGAGACACAGGATGAAAGAGTGCGAGGAGAGGGATGGAGATACAGGATAAAAGAGCGCAAGATGAGCAGAGACATAGGATAAAAGAGTGTGATGAGAGGAGAGACACAGGATAAAAGAGCACGAGGAGAGCGGAGACACAGGATAAAAGGGTGCTAGGTTAGCAGAGACACAGGATAAAAGATCACGAGGAGAGTGGTGGAGACACAGAATCAAAGAGTGCGAGGAGAGACCGAAGACACAGCATAAAGGAGCATGAGGAGAGCAGAGACACGGGATAAAAGAGCACGGGGAGAGCAGCTGAGACACGGGATAAAAGAGCGCGAGGACAATGGAGACACAGGATAAAAGCGCGAGGAGAGTGGCGGGGAGACAGGATAATAGAGCACAAGGAGAGCAGAGACATAGGATAAACAAGCACGAGGAGAATGGAGACACAGGATAAAAGAGCGCTAGGAGAGCAGAGACACAGGATAAAAGAGCGCGAGGAGAGTGGCAGAGACACAGAATAAAGGAGCGCGAGGAGAGAGCGAAGACAGTATAAAAGAGCATGAGGAGAGCGGAGACATGGGATAAAAGCACGAGGTGCGCAGAGACGCAGGATAAAAGAGCACGAGGAGAATGGAGAGACAGGATAAAAGCGTGCGAGGGGATGGGTGCCACAGGGTTAAACAATGCGAGGAGAGCAGAGAAACAGGATAAAAGAACACGAGGAGAGCAGAGACACAGGATAAAACAGCGCGAGTAGAATGGAGACACAGGATAAAATAATGAGTGGAGAGCAGAGCCACAGGGAAAAGAGCGTGAGGTGTGCATAGCGGAGGATAAAAGAGCATGAGCAGAGCAGAAACACAGGATAAAGAACAAAGGAGAGCAGTGACAAAGGATTAAAGGTTGTGAGGAGAGCAGAGAAACAGGATAAAAGAGCACGAGGAGAGGAGAGACACAGGATAAAAGAACACCAAGAGAGCGCTGGAGAGACAGGATAAAAGAGCATGAGGAGAGTGGAGAAGCAGCATAAAAGAGCATGAGGTGAGCAGAGACGCAGGATAAAAGAACTTGTGGAGAGCAGACACAAAGCATAAAAAAGCGCGAGAAGTGCGGCAGAGATGCAGGATAAAAGAGTGCGAGGAGAGCGATGGAGACACAGGATAAAAGTGCGCGAGGATAGTGGAGACACAGGATAAAAGAGTGCGAGGAGATGGATGGATACATAGGATAAAAGAGCACAAGAAGAGCAGAGACACAGGATAAAAGAGTGCGTGGAGAAGGGAGACACAGGATACAATAACGAGAGGAAATCAGAGCCACAGGTTGAAAGAGCATGAGGAGAGCAGAGACACAGGACAAAAGAGCGCTAGGAGAGCAGAGGCAAAGGATAAAAGAGTGCTAGGACTGCGGAGACACAGGATAAAAGAGTGCGAGGATGGCATAGATACAGGATGAAAGTGCAGGAGGTGAGCGGAGAGACAGGATAAACGAATGTGAGGAGAACGGAGACAGAGGATAAACGAACGTGAGGAGAGTGGAGAAACAGGATAAAAGAGCATGACGAGAGCGGAGACACAGGATAAAAGAGAATGAGGAGAGCAGAGACACAGGATCAAATTGTGTGAGGAGACTGGAGACACAGGATAAAAATGCGTGAGGAGAGTGGAGAGAAGGATAAAAGAGCATGAGGAGAGTGGAGAGCAGGATAAAAGAGCACGAGGAGAGCAGAGATACAAAATAAAAGTGTATGAGGAGAGCAGAGACACAGGGTAAAAGAGCACGAGGAGAGCAGGGAGGCAGGTTAAAAGAGCGCAAGGAGAACAGAGACACAGGATAAATGAGCATGAGGAGAGCAGAGACACAGGATAAACGAGCATGAGGAGAGTGGAGATACAGGATATAAGAGCACGAGGAGAGCAGAGACACAGGATTAAAGAACATGGGGAGAGTGGAGGCACAGAATCTAACAGCGTGAGGAGAGCGGCAGAGATGCAGGATAAAAGAGCTTGGGGTTAGCGGAGACACTGGATAAAAGTGTGTGAGGAGAATGGAGACACAGAATGAAAGATCACAAGGAGTGTGGAGACGCTGGATAAAAGAGCGTGAGGAGATCGGAGACAAAGGATGAAAGAGTGCAAAAGAGAGTGGCGGAATTGTGGGATAAAAGAGCCCGAGAGCCGCGGAGAGACAGGATAAAAGATGCAAGGATAACGGAGACAAAGGATAAAAGAGTGCCAGAGCAGCCGAGTCACAGGATAGATGAATGCGAGGAGAATGGAGACACAGAATAAAAGTGCATGAGGAGAGCGGAGACACAGGTTAAAAGAGCGCAAGGAGAGAGGCAGCGACGCAGGATAAATCAGCACGGGAGCCTCGGAGACGCCGCATAAAAGAACGTGAGGAGGGTGATGACACCGTATAAAAGAGTGGGAGGAGAGTGGAGACACTGCAGACAAGAGCACAAGGAAAACAACTGAGACACAGGATAAAAGAGCATGCGGAGAGCAATGGAGATGCAGGATAAAAGAGAGTGAGAGTGGTGTGACACTTGATAAAAGAACGCAGGGAGAGTGGAAACACAGGATAAAAGAGCGCATGGAGAGCGGAGACACAGGATAAAAGAACGTGAGGAGAGGGACGTAGACAGCGGATAAAAGAGCACGAGGAGAGCAGGGACAAAGGATAAAGGAGCATGAGGAGTGCAGATACACAGGTTAAAAGAGTGTGAAAAGAGCAGAGACAGAGGGTAAAAGAGTGCGAGGAGAGGGCCAGAGACACAGGATAAAATAACGCAAGGAGAGCAGAGACACAGGATAAAAGAGAATGAGTAGAATGGATACACAGCATAAAATAATGAGTGGAGAGCAGAGCCAGAGGAAAAAGAGCTTGAGGAGTGTGGAGATGCAGGATAAAAGAGTGCAAAGAGAGCTTAGATATAGGATAAAAGACTGTGAGGAGAGCAGAGAAACCGGATAAAGGAGCATGAGGAGAGCGGTTGAGACACGGGATAAAAGATTGCGAGGAGAATGGAGACACAGGATAAAAGCACAAGGAGAGTGACGGAGAGACAGAATAAAAGAGCACTTGGAGAGCAGAGACATAGGCTAAAGGAGCACGAGGAGAGCGGAGACACAGGATAAAAGAGCGCTAGGATAGCAGAGACACAGGATAAAAGATCACGAGGAGCGTGACGGAGACACAGAATCAAAGAGCGAGAGGAGAGACCGAAGACACAGTATATAGGAGCACAAGGAGAGCGGAGACACGTGATAAAAGCACGAGGTCAGCGGAGATGCAGGATAAAAGAGAGAGAGAATGGAGACACATGATTAATGAGCGCGAGGAGAGCACAGACACAGGATAAAAGAGCACGAGGATTAGGGAGACGCAGGATAAAAGTGCGCGAGGCAAACGGAGAGACAGGATAAATGAGTACCAGGAGAATGGAGGCACGGGATAAAAGAGCACGAGGAGAGCCTGAGATGCAGGATAAAAGAGCATGAGGTGAGCTGAGACACAGGATAAAACAACAAAAGGAGAGCAGAGACGCAGGTGAAAGAGCATGAGGAGAATGGTGGAGACAGAGGATAAAAAAGCGTGAGGAGAGCAGAGAAACAGGATAACAGAGCACATAGAGAATGGAGACACAGGGTAAAATAATGAGTGAAGAGCAGAGCCACAGGAAAAAGAGCGTGAGGAGTGCGGAGATGCAGGATATAAGAGTGCAAACAGAGCAGAGACACAGGATAAAAGAGTGCAAGGAGAGTTGAGCCACAGGATAAAAGAGAATGAGGAGAGCAGAGACACAGCATAAAAAAGCGTGAAGAGAGCAGAGATACAGGATAAAAGAGCTCGAGAAGACTAGAGCCACAGGATAAAAGAGCATGAGGAGAGCAGAGACGCAGGATAAAAGAGTGCGAGGAGAGCAGGCACAAAGGATTAAAGAGGTCGAGGAGAGCAGAGGCACAGGATAAAAGAGCGCGAGGAAAGCTGAAACACAGGATAAAAGAGCATGAGGAGAGCGGAAACACAGTATTAAGGAACATGAGGAGAGCAGAGACACAGGATAAAAGAGCATGAGGAATACACAGACACAGTATAAAAGAGTGTGAGGAGAGAAGAGACACAGGATAAAAGAGCGCGAGGAGAGCAGAGACACAGGATAAAAGAGCGCGTGGAGAATGGAGACACAGGATAAAATAATGTGTGAAGGGTATAGCCACAGGAAAAAGCGGGTGAGGAGAGCAGAGACGAAGCATATAAGAGCGCAAACAGAGCAGAGACAAAGGATAAAAGAGCGTGGGGATAGCGGAGAAACAGGACAAAAGAGCGTGAGGAGAGCAGAGACACAGGATAAAAGAGCATGAGGAGAGCAGAGACACAGGATAAAATTATGTGAGGGGAGCGGAGACACCGGATAAAAGAGCATGAGGAGATCAAGGACACAGGATAAAAGAGCGCGAGGGAAATGGAGAATCAGGATAAAAGCGTGCGAGGGAATGGGTGCCTAGGCGTTAAACAATGCAAGGAGAGCAGAGACAGGATAAAAGAATGCGAGGAGAGCAGAGACACCGGATAAAAGAGCACAAGGAGAGCAGTGACACAGGATTAAAGATTGTGAGGAGACCAGAGAAACAGGATAAAAGCGCACAAGGAGAGCAGAGACAGAGGATAAAAGAACACGAAGAGAGCCTTGGAGAGACAGCATAAAAGAGCATGAGGAGAGTGGAGACGCAGCATAAAAGAGCATGAGGAAAGCAGAGACACAGGATAAAAGAACTTGTGGAGAGCAGACACAAAGCATAAAATAGCGCAAGAAGTGCGGCAGAGATGCAGGATAAAAGAGCGCACGGAGACCGATGGAGATGCAGGATAACAGTGCGCGAGGATAGTGGAGACAGAGGATAAAAGAGCACAAGAAGAGCAGAGACACAGGATAAAAGAGCATGAGGAGAGGAGAGACACAGGATAAAAGAGCATGAGGAGAGCAGAGACAAAGGACAAAAGAGTGCGTGGAGAAGGGAGACACAGGATACAATAACAAGAGGAAATCGGAGCCACAGGTTAAAAGAGCATAAGTAGAGCAGAGATACAGGATAAAAGAGCACGTGGAGAATGGAGACACAGGATAAAATAATGATTGAAGAGCAGAGCCACAGGGAAAAGAGCGTGAGGAGTGCAGAGACGCAGGAGAACAGAGTGCGAGCAGAGCAGAGGCACAGGAATAAAGAGTGCAAAGGGAGCAAAGACACAGGATGAAAGAGCATGAGGAGAGCAGAGACACCGGATAAAAGAGAAAGAGTAGAATGGAGAGACAGGATAAAAGAGAATGAGTAGAATGGAGACACAGGATAAAATAATGAGTGGAGAGCAGAGCCAAAGTAAAAAGAGCGTGAGGAATGTGGAGATGCAGGATTAAAGAGCGCAAAGAGAGCATAGATACAGGATAAAAGACCGCGAGGAGAGCGGAGACACCGGATAAAAGGGCATGAAGAGAGTGGCTGAGACACGGGATAAAAGATTGCGAGGAGAACGGAGACACAGGATAAAAGAGCATGAGGAGAGCAGAGACGCAGGATTAAGGAGTGTGAGGACAGCAGACACAAAGGATTAAAGAGCTCGAGGAGAGCAGAGGCACAGGATGAAAGAGTGCGAGGAGAGCTGAAAAACTGGATAAAAAAGCACGAGGAGAGCAGAGACACACGATAAAAGAGCATGAGGGGAGCAGAGACACAGGATAAAAGAGCGCATTGGGAATGGAGACACAGGATAAAATAATGAGTGGAGGGCAGAGCCACAGGAAAAAGCGAGAGAAGAGAGCAGAGACGAAGCATATAAAAGGGTAAACAGAGCAGAGACACAGGATAAAAGAGCGTGGGGAGAGTCGAGAAGCAGGATAAAAGAGCATGAGGAAAGCGGAGTCACAGGATAAAAGCACGTGAGGAGATTGGAGACAAAGGATAAAAGAGCGTGAGGAGAGCAAGGACAGAGGATAAAAGAGCGTGAGGAGAGGGCCACGGAAACAGGTTAAAAGAGCATAAAGAGAGCTGAGACACAGGATAAAAGAGCACGAGGAGAGCAGAGACACAGGATAAAAGTGTGTGAGGGGAGCGGAGACACAGGATAAAAGAGCATGAGCAGATCAAGGACACAGGATAAAAGAGCGCGAGGAGAGGGCTTGGGGACACTAGATATAAGAACGCTAGGAGAGCGGAGACACAGGATAAAAGAGCATGAGGAGAGCAGAGACACAGGATAAAAGTGTGAGGGGAGCGGAGACAAAGGATAAAAGAGCATAAGTAGAGCGGAGAAGCAGGATAAAATAGCATGTGGAAAGCGGAGTCACAGGATAAAAGCGCGCGAGGAGATTGGAGACAAAGGATAAAAGAGCGTGAGGAGAGCAAGGACAGAGGATAAAAGAGCATGAGGAGAGGGCCACGGAAACAGGTTAAAAGAGCGTGAAGAGAGCTGAGACACAGGATAAAAGAGCACGAGGAGAGCAGAGACACAGGATAAAAGTGTGTGAGGGGAGCGGAGACACAGGATAAAAGAGCGTGAGCAGATCAAGGACACAGGATAAAAGAGTGCGAGGAGAGGGCTTGGGGACACTAGATATAAGAACGCTAGGAGAGCGGAGACACAGGATAAAAGAGCATGAGGAGAGCAGAGACACAGGATTAAAGTGTGAGGGGAGCGGAGACAAAGGATAAAAGAGCATGAGTCGAGCGGAGAAGCAGGATAAAATAGCATGTGGAAAGCGGAGTCACAGGATAAAAGCGCGCGAGGAGATTGGAGACAAAGGATAAAAGAGCAAGAGGAGAGCGCAGACACAGTATAAAAGAGCTCTAGGAGAGCGGCAGAGACACAGGTTAAAAGAACAAGAGGACAGCACAGATAAAGGATAAAAGAGTATGAGGAGAGCAGAGACATGGGATAAAAGAGCGCATGCAGAACAGAGACACAGGATAAAAGCACCAGGTGAGTGGAGGCGCAGGATAAAAGAGCACGAGGAGAATGGAGACCCAGGGTAAAAGTGCACGAGGAGAGCACCGATACAGGATAAAAGAGCGCGAGGTGAATTGAGAAGCAGGATAAAAGTGCGTGAGGTGAACGGAGACACAGAATAAATGAGTACCAGGAGAGTGGAGGCAGAGGATAAAAGAGCACGAGGAGAGATCGAGCTGCAGGATAAAACAGCACGAGGGGAGTGGAGACACAGGATAAAACAATGCGAGGAGAGCAGAGACACAGATGAAAGAGCACGAGGAGAGTGGTGGAGACGGAGGGTAAAAGAGCGCTTAGAGAATGAAGACACAGCATAAAATAATGAGTGATGAGCAGAGCCACAGGTAAAAGAGCATGAGGAGTGCGGAGACGCACGATTCAAGAGCGCAAACGGAGCAGAGACACAGGATAAATGAGCGCAAGGAGAGTGGAGCCACAGGATAAAAGAGCACGAGGAGAGCAGAGACACAGCATAAAAGAGCGCAAGGACAATGGAGACACTGGGTAAAAGCGCGAGGAGAGTGGCGGGGAGACAGGATAAAAGAGCACAAGGAGAGCAGAGACATAGGATAAATGAGCATGAGGAGAGCGGAGACACAGGATAAAAGAGCATGAGGAGAGTGGCAGAGACACAGACTAAAGGAGCGTGAGGAGAGAGCGAAGACAGTATAAAAGAGCGCGAGGAGAGCGGAGACACGTGATAAAAGCATGAGGTGAGCAGAGATGCAGGATAAAAGAGCGGGAGAATGGAGACACGTTATTAATGAACGCGAGAAGAGCACAGACACAGGATAAAAGTTTGCGAGGATTTGGGAGATGCAGGATAAAAGAGCACGAGGAGAATGGAGAGACAGGATAAAAGCGTGTGAGGGGATGGGTGCCACAAGGTTAAACAATGCGAGGAGAGCAGAGACACAGCATAAAAGAACACGAGGAGAGCAGAGACACAGGATAAAACAGCGCGAGTAGAATTGAGACACAGGATAAAATAATGAGTGGAGAGCAGAGCCACAGGTAAAAGAGCATTAGGTCTGCATAGCGCAGGATATAAGAGCGTGAGCAGAGCAGAAACACACGATTAAAGAGCACAAAGAGAGCAGTGACCCAGGATTAAAGATTGTGAGGAGAGCAGAGAAACAGGATAAAAGAGCACGAGGAGTGCAGAGACACAGGATAAAAGAACTTGTGGAGAGCAGACACAAAGCATAAAATAGCGCAAGAAGTGCGGCAGAGATGCAGGATAAAAGAGCGGGAGGAGACGATGGAGACACAGGATAAAAGTGCGCGAGGATAGTGGAGACCCAGGATAAAAGAGTGCGAGGAGAGGGATGGAGACACTGGATAAAAGAGCTCAAGAATAGCAGAGACACAGGATAAAAGAGCATGAGGAGAGCAGCGACACAGGATAAAAGAGAATGAGGAGAGCAGAGACACAGGACAAAAGAGTGCGTGGAGAAGGGAGACACAGGATACAATAACGAGAGGAAATCGGAGCCACAGGTTAAAAGAGCATGAGGAGAGCAGAGATACAGGACAAAAGACCGTGAGGAGAGCGGAGACAAAGGATAAAATAGTGCGAGGACAACGGAAAAACAGGATAAAACAGTGCGAGTAGAGCATAGATACAGGATAGAAGTGCGGGAGGTGAGCAGAGAGACAGCATAAATGAATGTGAGGAGAGCAGAGACAGATGATAAGCGATCGTTAGGAGAGCGGAGAAACAGGATAAAAGAGCGTGAGGAGAGTGGAGACACAGGATAAAAGAGAATGAGGAGAGCAGAGACACAGTATAAAAGTGTCTGAGGAGAGTGGAGAAACAGGATAAAAATGTGCGACGAGAGTGGAGAGCAGGATAAAAGAGCATGAGGAAAGCGGACACACAGGATAAAAGAGCCTGAGGAGAGCAAAGACACAGGATAAAAGATCATGAGGAGAGGGACGGAGACAGAGGATAAAAGGGCACGAGGAGATCAGAGACACAAAATAAAAGAGTACGAGGAGAGCAGAGGCACAGGATAAAAGAGCACGAGGAGAACAGCTGAGACACGGGATAAAAGAGTGAGAGGAGAGCAGAGACACAGGATAAAAGAGGGCGAGGAAAGTGGAGACGCAGCATGAAAGAGCGCGATGAGATCAGAGACACAGGATAAAAGAGTGTGAGGAGAGCAGAGACTCAGTACAAAAGAGCACAAGGAGAGTGGAGATACAAAATAAAAGATCATGAGGAGACCGGAGACACAGGATAATAGAGCACAAGGAGAGCAGAGACACACAAAAAAGAGCGTGAGAAGAGCAGATACACAGGTTAAAAGATTGCAAGGAGAGCAGAGACACAGGGTAAAAGAGCATGAGGAGAGCAGAATCACAGGATGAAAGAGCATGAGGAGAGCAGAGACACAGGATAAACGAGCATGAGGAGAGTGGAAACACAGGATATAAGAGCACGAGCAGAGCAGAGACACAGGATTAAAGAGCATGGGGAGAGTGGAGGCACAGAATAGAACAGTGTGAGGAGAGCGGCAGAGATGCAGGATAAAAGAGCGTGGGGATAGCGGAGACACAGGATAAAAGAGCATGAGGAGAATGGAGACACAGAATGAAAGATCACAGGGAGAGCAGAGACGCTGAAAAAAAGAGTGTGAGGAGATCGGAGACAAAGGATAAAAGAGCACAAAAGAGAGTGGCGGAAATGTGGGATAAAAGAGCCCGATAGCCGCGGAGACACTGGATAAAACAGCACAAGGGGAGCGGAGACACAGGATAAAACAACGCGAGGAGAGCAGAGACACAGGTGAAAGAGCACGAGGAGAGCAGTGGAGACAGAGGGTAAAAGAGCGCTTAGAGAATGAAGACACAGCATAAAATAATGAGTGAAGAGCAGAGCCACAGGTAAAAGAGCATGAAAAGTGCGGAGACGCACGATTCAAGAGTGCAAACAGAGCAGAGACACAGGATAAATGAGCGCAAGGAGAGTGGAGCCACAGGATAAAAGAGCACGAGGAGAGCAGAGACACAGCATAAAAGAGCCTGAGGAGAGTGGCAGAGACACAGGATAAAAGAGCAAGAGGAGAGCTGAGACAAAGCATAAAAGTGTACGAGGAGAGCAGAGACACAGGATAAAATAGCGCGAGCAGAGTAGAGAAACAGGATAAAAGAGTGCAAAGAGAGCAGAGACACAGGATAAAAAAGCGCGAGGAGAGCAGAGACAAAGGATAAAAGAGCCCGAGGAAAGCAGGTACACAGGATAAAAGGGCACGAGGAGAGAGGAGACACAGCATAAAAGACCTGTGGAGAGCAGATACAATGGATGAAAGAGCACGAGGACTGCGGCAGAGATGCAGGATAAAAGAGAGCGAGGAGAGCGATGGAGACACAGGATAAAAGAGCGTGAGAACTGCAAAGACAAAGGATAAAAGAGCATGAGGAGAGGAGAGACACAGGACAAAAGAGCACATGGAGAAGAGAGACACAGGATAGAATAATGAGAGGAGGGCGGAGTCACAGGTTAAAAGAGCATGAGGAGAGCAGAGATACAGGATAAAAGAGCACGAGGAGAGCATAGATACTGTATAAAAGAGCGCGAGGAGAGTGGAGACACAGAATAAAAGAGCACGAGGAGAGCAGCTGAGACACGGGATAAAAGAGCGCGAGGACAATGGAGACACAGGATAAAAGCGCGAGGAGAGTGGCGGGGAGACAGGATAAAAGAGCACAAGGAGAGCAGAGACATAGGATAAACGAGCATGAGGAGAGCGGAGACACAGGATAAAAGAGCGCTAGGAGAGCAGAGACACAGGATAAAAGAGAATGAGGAGAGCAGAGACACAGGACAAAAGAGTGCGTGGAGAAGGGAGACACAGGATACAATAACGAGAGGAAATCGGAGCCACAGGTTAAAAGAGCATGAGGAGAGCAGAGATACAGGACAAAAGACCGTGAGGAGAGCGGAGACAAAGGATAAAATAGTGCGAGGACAACGGAAAAACAGGATAAAACAGTGCGAGTAGAGCATAGATACAGGATAGAAGTGCGGGAGGTGAGCAGAGAGACAGCATAAATGAATGTGAGGAGAGCAGAGACAGATGATAAACGATCATTAGGAGAGCAGAGAAACAGGATAAAAGAGCGTGAGGAGAGTGGAGACACAGGATAAAAGAGAATGAGGAGAGCAGAGACACAGTATAAAAGTGTCTGAGGAGAGTGGAGAAACAGGATAAAAATGTGCGACGAGAGTGGAGAGCAGGATAAAAGAGCATGAGGAAAGCGGACACACAGGATAAAAGAGCATGAGGAGAGCGAAGACACAGGATAAAAGATCATGAGGAGAGGGACGGAGACAGAGGATAAAAGGGCACGAGGAGATCAGAGACACAAAATAAAAGAGTACGAGGAGAGCAGAGGCACAGGATAAAAGAGCACGAGGAGAGCAGCTGAGACACGGGATAAAAGAGTGAGAGGAGAGCAGAGACACAGGATAAAAGAGGGCGAGGAAAGTGGAGACGCAGCATAAAAGAGCGCGATGAGATCAGAGACACAGGATAAAAGAGTGTGAGGAGAGCAGAGACTCAGTACAAAAGAGCACAAGGAGAGTGGAGATACAAAATAAAAGATCATGAGGAGACCGGAGACACAGGATAATAGAGCACGAGGAGAGCAGAGACACACAAAAAAGAGCGTGAGAAGAGCAGATACACAGGTTAAAAGATTGCAAGGAGAGCAGAGACACAGGGTAAAAGAGCATGAGGAGAGCAGAATCACAGGATGAAAGAGCATGACGAGAGCAGAGACACAGGATAAACGAGCATGAGGAGAGTGGAAACACAGGATATAAGAGCACGAGCAGAGCAGAGACACAGGATTAAAGAGCATGGGGAGAGTGGAGGCACAGAATAGAACAGTGTGAGGAGAGCGGCAGAGATGCAGGATAAAAGAGCGTGGGGATAGCGGAGACACAGGATAAAAGAGCATGAGGAGAATGGAGACACAGAAAGAAAGATCACAGGGAGAGCAGAGACGCTGAAAAAAAGAGTGTGAGGAGATCGGAGACAAAGGATAAAAGAGCACAAAAGAGAGTGGCGGAAATGTGGGATAAAAGAGCCCGATAGCCGCGGAGACACAGGATAAAACAGCACAAGGGGAGCGGAGACACAGGATAAAACAACGCGAGGAGAGCAGAGACACAGGTGAAAGAGCACGAGGAGAGCAGTGGAGACAGAGGGTAAAAGAGCGCTTAGAGAATGAAGACACAGCATAAAATAATGAGTGAAGAGCAGAGCCACAGGTAAAAGAGCATGAAAAGTGCGGAGACGCACGATTCAAGAGCACAAACAGAGCAGAGACACAGGATAAATGAGCGCAAGGAGAGTGGAGCCACAGGATAAAAGAGCACGAGGAGAGCAGAGACACAGCATAAAAGAGCCTGAGGAGAGTGGCAGAGACACAGGATAAAAGAGCAAGAGGAGAGCTGAGACAAAGCATAAAAGTGTACGAGGAGAGCAGAGACACAGGATAAAATAGCGCGAGCAGAGTAGAGAAACAGGATAAAAGAGTGCAAAGAGAGCAGAGACACAGGATAAAAGAGCGCGAGGAGAGCAGAGACAAAGGATAAAAGAGCCCGAGGAAAGCAGGGACACAGGATAAAAGGGCACGAGGAGAGTGGAGACACAGCATAAAAGACCTGTGGAGAGCAGATACAATGGATGAAAGAGCACGAGGACTGCGGCAGAGATGCAGGATAAAAGAGAGCGAGGAGAGCGATGGAGACACAGGATAAAAGAGCGTGAGAACTGCAAAGACAAAGGATAAAAGAGCATGAGGAGAGGAGAGACACAGGACAAAAGAGCACATGGAGAAGAGAGACACAGGATAGAATAATGAGAGGAGGGCGGAGTCACAGGTTAAAAGAGCATGAGGAGAGCAGAGATAAAGGATAAAAGAGCACGAGGAGAGCATAGATACTGTATAAAAGAGCGCGAGGAGAGTGGAGACACAGAATAAAAGAGCACGAGGAGAGCAGCTGAGACACGGGATAAAAGAGCGCGAGGACAATGGAGACACAGGATAAAAGCGCGAGGAGAGTGGCGGGGAGACAGGATAAAAGAGCACAAGGAGAGCAGAGACATAGGATAAACGAGCATGAGGAGAGCGGAGACACAGGATAAAAGAGCGCTAGGAGAGCAGAGACACAGGATAAAAGAGTGTGAGGAGAGTGGCAGAGACACAGACTAAAGGATCGTGAGGAGAGACCGAAGACAGTATAAAAGAGCACGAGGAGAGCGGAGACACATGATAAAAGCATGAGGTGAGCGGAGACGCAGGATAATAGAGCGCGAGAATGGAGACACATTATTAATAAACGCGAAAAGAGCACAGACACAGGATAAAAGAACGCGAGGATTAGGGAGATGCAGGATAAAAGAGCACGAGGAGAATGGAGAGACAGGATAAAAGTGTGTGAGGGAATGGGTGCCACAGGGTTAAACAATGCGAGGAGAGCAGAGACACGGGATAAAACAGCGCGAGTAGAATGGAGACACAGGATAAAATAATGAGTGGAGAGCAGAGCCAGAGGTTAAAGAGCGTGAGGTGTGCATAGCGCAGGATATAAGAGCATGAGCAGAGCAGAAACACATGATTAAAGAGCACAAGGAGAGCAGTGACACAGGATTAAAGATTGTGAGGAGAGCAGAGACACAGGATAAAAGAGTGTGAGGAGAGTAGAGACACAGTACAAAAGAGCACAAGGATAGTGGAGACACAAAATGAAAGAGCATGAGGAGAGCGGAGACACAGGATAATAGGGCACGAGGAGAGCAGAGACACATGATAAAAGAGCGTGAGAAGAGCAGATACACAGGTTAAAAGATTGCGAGGAAAGCAGAGATACAGGGTAAAAGAGCACGAGGAGAGCAGAGAGACAGTTTTAATGAGTGCAAGGAGAGCAGAGACACAGGATAAAAGAGCATGAGGAGAGCAGAGACACAGGATAAATGAGCATGAGGAGAGTGGAGAACAGGATATAATAGCATGAGCAGAGCAGAGACACAGGATTAAAGAGCATGGGGAGAGTGGAGGCACAGAATAGAACAGTGTGAGGAGAGCGGCAGAGATGCAGAATAAAAGAGCGTGGGGATAGCGGAGACACAGGATAAAAGAGCGTGAGGAGAATGGAGACAAAGGATAACAGAGCGCAAAAGAGAGTGGCGGAAATGTGGGATAAAAGAGCCTGAGAGCCGCGGAGACACAGGATAAAAGTGCGCGAGGGTAACGGAGACAAAGGATAAAAGAGTGTCAGAGCGGCTGAGTCACAGGATAGATGAACGCGAGGAGGATGGGGACACAGAATAAAAGAGCGTCAGGAGAGTGGAGACACAGGATAAAAGCACGTGAGGAGATTGGAGACAAAGCAAACAGAGCGTGAGGAGAGCAAGGACAGAGGATAAAAGAGCGCGAGGAGAGGGCCGCGGAAGCAAGTTAAAAGAGAGTGAAGAGAGCTGAGACACAGGATAGAAGAGCACGAGGAGAGCAGAGTCACAGGATAAAAGTGTGTGAGGGGAGCGGAGACACAGGATAAAAGAGCATGTGCAGATCAAGGACACAGGATAAAAGAGCGCGAGGAGAGGGCTTGGGGACACTGGATAAAAGGACGCTAGGAGAGCGGAGGCACAGGATAAAAGAGCATGAGGAGAGCAGAGACAAAGGATAAAAGTGTGAGGGGAGCGGAGACAAAGGATAAAAGTGCGTGAGGAGAGTGGAGAAGCAGGAAAGAAGAGCATGAGGAAAGCGGAGACACAGGATAAAAGTGTGAGGGGAGCGGAGACAAACGATAAAAGAGCGTGAGGAGATTGGAGAAGCAGGATAAAAGAGCATGAGGAAAGCGGAGTCACAGGATAAAAGCGCGTGAGGAGATTGGAGACAAAGGCTAAAAGAACGTAAGGAGAGCAAGGACACAGGATAAAGAGCGTGAGGATTGTGCTGCGGAAACCGGTTAAAAGAGCGTGAAGAGAGCTGAGACACAGTATAAAAGAGCGCGAGGAGAGCGGCAGAGACACAGGTTAAAAGAGCAAGAGGACAGCACAGATAAAGGATAAAAGAGTATGAGGAGAGCAGAGACATGGGATAAAAGAGCACGAGCAGAGCAGAGACACAGGATAAAAGCACCAGGTGAGTGGAGGCGCATGATAAAAGAGCACGAGGAGAGCGGTGGAGACAGAGGGTAAAAGAGCGCTTAGAGAATGAAGACACAGCATAAAATACTGAGTGAAGAGCAGAGCCACAGGTAAAAGAGCATGAGGAGTGCGGAGATGCACGTTTCAAGAGCGCAAACAGAGCAGAGACACAGGATAAATGAGCGCAAGGAGAGTGGAGCCACAGGATAAAAGAGCACGAGGAGAGCAGAGACACAGCATAAAAGAGCCTGAGGAGAGTGGCAGAGACACAGGATAAAAGAGCAAGAGGAGAGCTGAGACAAAGCATAAAAGAGTACGAGGAGAGCAGAGACACAGGATAAAATAGCGCGAGCAGAGTAGAGAAACAGGATAAAAGAGTGCAAAGAGAGCAGAGACACAGGATAAAAGAGCGCGAGGAGAGCAGAGTCAAAGGATAAAAGAGCCCGAGGAAAGCAGGGACACAGGATAAAAGGGCACGAGGAGAGTGGAGACACAGCATAAAAGACCTGTGGAGAGCAGATACAATGGATAAAAGAGCACGAGGAGTGCGGCAGAGATGCAGGATAAAAGAGGGCGAGGAGAGCGATGGAGACACAGGATAAAAGAGCGTGAGAACTGCAAAGACAAAGGATAAAAGAGCATGAGGAGAGGAGAGACACAGGACAAAAGAGCACATGGAGAAGAGAGACACAGGATAGAATAATGAGAGGAGGGCGGAGTCACAGGTTAAAAGAGCATGAGGAGAGCAGAGATAAAGGATAAAAGAGCACGAGGAGAGCATAGATACTGTATAAAAGAGCGCGAGGAGAGTGGAGACACAGAATAAAAGAGCACGAGGAGAGCAGCTGAGACACGGGATAAAAGAGCGCGAGGACAATGGAGACACAGGATAAAAGCGCGAGGAGAGTGGCGGGGAGACAGGATAAAAGAGCACAAGGAGAGCAGAGACATAGGATAAACGAGCATGAGGAGAGCGGAGACACAGGATAAAAGAGCGCTAGGAGAGCAGAGACACAGGATAAAAGAGTGTGAGGAGAGTGGCAGAGACACAGACTAAAGGATCGTGAGGAGAGACCGAAGACCGTATAAAAGAGCACGAGGAGAGCGGAGACACATGATAAAAGCATGAGGTGAGCGGAGACGCAGGATAATAGAGCGCGAGAATGGAGACACATTATTAATAAACGCGAAAAGAGCACAGACACAGGATAAAAGAACGCGAGGATTAGGGAGATGCAGGATAAAAGAGCACGAGGAGAATGGAGAGACAGGATAAAAGTGTGTGAGGGGATGGGTGCCACAGGGTTAAACAATGCGAGGAGAGCAGAGACACGGGATAAAACAGCGCGAGTAGAATGGAGACACAGGATAAAATAATGAGTGGAGAGCAGAGCCAGAGGTTAAAGAGCGTGAGGTGTGCATAGCGCAGGATATAAGAGCATGAGCAGAGCAGAAACACATGATTAAAGAGCACAAGGAGAGCAGTGACACAGGATTAAAGATTGTGAGGAGAGCAGAGACACAGGATAAAAGAGTGTGAGGAGAGTAGAGACACAGTACAAAAGAGCACAAGGATAGTGGAGACACAAAATGAAAGAGCATGAGGAGAGCGGAGACACAGGATAATAGGGCACGAGGAGAGCAGAGACACATGATAAAAGAGCGTGAGAAGAGCAGATACACAGGTTAAAAGATTGCGAGGAAAGCAGAGATACAGGGTAAAAGAGCACGAGGAGAGCAGAGAGACAGTTTTAATGAGTGCAAGGAGAGCAGAGACACAGGATAAAAGAGCATGAGGAGAGCAGAGACACAGGATAAATGAGCATGAGGAGAGTGGAGAACAGGATATAATAGCATGAGCAGAGCAGAGACACAGGATTAAAGAGCATGGGGAGAGTGGAGGCACAGAATAGAACAGTGTGAGGAGAGCGGCAGAGATGCAGAATAAAAGAGCGTGGGGATAGCGGAGACACAGGATAAAAGAGCGTGAGGAGAATGGAGACAAAGGATAAAAGAGCGCAAAAGAGAGTGGCGGAAATGTGGGATAAAAGAGCCTGAGAGCCGCGGAGACACAGGATAAAAGTGCGCGAGGGTAACGGAGACAAAGGATAAAAGAGTGTCAGAGCGGCTGAGTCACAGGATAGATGAACGCGAGGAGGATGGGGACACAGAATAAAAGAGCGTCAGGAGAGTGGAGACACAGGATAAAAGCACGTGAGGAGATTGGAGACAAAGCAAACAGAGCGTGAGGAGAGCAAGGACAGAGGATAAAAGAGCGCGAGGAGAGGGCCGCGGAAGCAAGTTAAAAGAGAGTGAAGAGAGCTGAGACACAGGATAGAAGAGCACGAGGAGAGCAGAGTCACAGGATAAAAGTGTGTGAGGGGAGCGGAGACACAGGATAAAAGAGCATGTGCAGATCAAGGACACAGGATAAAAGAGCGCGCGGAGAGGGCTTGGGGACACTGGATAAAAGGACGCTAGGAGAGCGGAGGCACAGGATAAAAGAGCATGAGGAGAGCAGAGACAAAGGATAAAATTGTGAGGGGAGCGGAGACAAAGGATAAAAGTGCGTGAGGAGAGTGGAGAAGCAGGAAAAAAGAGCATGAGGAAAGCGGAGACACAGGATAAAAGTGTGAGGGGAGCGGAGACAAACGATAAAAGAGCGTGAGGAGATTGGAGAAGCAGGATAAAAGAGCATGAGGAAAGCGGAGTCACAGGATAAAAGCGCGTGAGGAGATTGGAGACAAAGGCTAAAAGAACGTAAGGAGAGCAAGGACACAGGATAAAGAGCGTGAGGATTGTGCTGCGGAAACCAGTTAAAAGAGCGTGAAGAGAGCTGAGACACAGTATAAAAGAGCGCGAGGAGAGCGGCAGAGACACAGGTTAAAAGAGCAAGAGGACAGCACAGATAAAGGATAAAAGAGTATGAGGAGAGCAGAGACATGGGATAAAAGAGCACGAGCAGAGCAGAGACACAGGATAAAAGCACCAGGTGAGTGGAGGCGCATGATAAAAGAGCACGAGGAGAGCGGTGGAGACAGAGGGTAAAAGAGCGCTTAGAGAATGAAGACACAGCATAAAATACTGAGTGAAGAGCAGAGCCACAGGTAAAAGAGCATGAGGAGTGCGGAGATGCACGTTTCAAGAGCGCAAACAGAGCAGAGACACAGGATAAATGAGCGCAAGGAGAGTGGAGCCACAGGATAAAAGAGCACGAGGAGAGCAGAGACACAGCATAAAAGAGCCTGAGGAGAGTGGCAGAGACACAGGATAAAAGAGCAAGAGGAGAGCTGAGACAAAGCATAAAAGAGTACGAGGAGAGCAGAGACACAGGATAAAATAGCGCGAGCAGAGTAGAGAAACAGGATAAAAGAGTGCAAAGAGAGCAGAGACACAGGATAAAAGAGCGCGAGGAGAGCAGAGACAAAGGATAAAAGAGCCCGAGGAAAGCAGGGACACAGGATAAAAGGGCACGAGGAGAGTGGAGACACAGCATAACAGACCTGTGGAGAGCAGATACAATGGATAAAAGAGCACGAGGAGTGCGGCAGAGATGCAGGATAAAAGAGGGCGAGGAGAGCGATGGAGACACAGGATAAAAGAGCGTGAGAACTGCAAAGACAAAGGATAAAAGAGCATGAGGAGAGGAGAGACACAGGACAAAAGAACACATGGAGAAGAGAGACACAGGATACAATAACGAGAGGAGGGCGGAGTCACAGGTTAAAAGAGCATGAGGAGAGCAGAGATAAAGGATAAGAGAGCACGAGGAGAGCAGAGATACTGTATAAAAGAGCGCGAGGAGAGTGGAGACACAGAATAAAAGAGCACGAGGAGAGCAGCTGAGACACGGGATAAAAGAGCGCGAGGACAATGGAGACACAGGATAAAAGCGCGAGGAGAGTGGCGGGGAGACAAGATAAAAGAGCACAAGGAGAGCAGAGACATAGGTTAAACGAGCATGAGGAGAGCAGAGACACAGGATAAAAGAGCGCTAGGTGAGCAGAGACACAGGATAAAAGTGTGTGAGGAGAGTGGCAGAGACACAGACTAAAGGAGCGTGAGGAGAGAGTGAAGACAATATAAAAGAGCGTGAGGAGAGCGGAGACACATGATAAAAGCATGAGGTGAGCGGAGATGCAGCATAAAAGAGCGCGAGAATGGAGACACATTATTAATTAACACGAGAAGAGCACAGACACAGGATAAAAGAATGCGAGGAATGGGAGATGCAGGATAAAAGAGCATGAGAAGAATGGAGAGACAGGATAAAAGTGTGTGAGGGGATGGGTGCCACAGGGTAAAACAATGCGAGGAGAGCAGAGACACAGGATAAAAGAACACGAGGAGAGCAGAGACACGGGATAAAACAGCGCGAGTAGAATGGAGACACAGGATAAAATAATGAGTGGTGAGCAGAGCCACAGGTAAAAGAGCGTGAGGTGTGCATAGCGCAGGATATAAGAGCGTGAGCAGAGCAGAATCACATGATTAAAGAGCACAAGGAGAGCAGCGACACAGGATTAAAGATTGTGAGGAGAGCAGAGACACAGGATAAAAGAGTGTGAGGAGAGTAGAGACACAGTACAAAAGAGCACAAGGAGATTGGAGACACAAAATGAAAGACATGAGGAGAGCGGAGACACAGGATAATAGAGCACGAGGAGAGCAGAGACACATGATAAAAGAGCGTGAGAAGAGCAGATACAAAGGTTAAAAGATTGCGAGGAGAGCAGAGACACAGGGTAAAAGAGCACGAGGAGAGCAGAGAGACAGTTTAAATGAGTGCAAGGAGAGCAGAGACACAGGATAAAAGAGCATGAGGAGAGCAGAGATACAGGATAAATGAGCATGAGGAGAGTGGAGAACAGGATATAATAGCATGAGCAGAGCAGAGACACATAATTAAAGAGCATGGGGAGAGTGGAGGCACAGAATAGAACAGTGTGAGGAGAGCGGCAGAGATGCAGAATAAAAGAGCGTGGGGATAGCGGAGACACAGGATAAAAGAGCGTGAGGAGAATGGAGACAAAGGATAAAAGAGCGCAAAAGAGAGTGGCGGAAATGTGGGATAAAAGAGCCTGAGAGCCGCGGAGACACAAGAAAAAAGAGCGTGAGGGTAATGGAGACAAAGGATAAAAGAGTGTCAGAGCGGCTGAGTCACAGGATAGATGAATGCGAGGAGAATGGGGACACAGAATAAAAGAGCGTGAGGACAGCAGAGACACAGGATAAAAGCACGTGACGAGATTGGAGACACAGCAAAAAGAGCATGAGGAGAGCAAGGACAGAGGATAAAAGAGCGTGAGGAGAGGGCCGCAGAAGCAAGTTAAAAGAGAGTGAAGAGAGCTGAGACAGAGCATAAAAGAGCACGAGGAGAGCAGATTCACAGGATAAAAGTGTGTGAGGGGAGCGGAGACACAGGGTAAAAGAGCATGAGCAGATCAAGGACACAGGATAAAAGAGCGCGAGGAGAGGGCTTGGGGACACTGGATAAAAGAACGCTAGGAGAGCGGAGGCACAGGATAAAAGAGCATGAGGAGAGCAGAGACAAAGGATAAAAGTGTGAGGGGACCCGAGACAAAGGATAAAAGAGCGTGAGGAGATTGGAGAATCAGGTAAAAGAGCATGAGGAAAGCGGAGTCACAGGATAAAAGCGCGCGAGAAGATTGGAGACAAAGGCTAAAAGAACGTGAGGAGAGCAAGGACACAGGATAAAAGAGCGCGAGGAGTGTGCTGCGGAAACGGGTTAAAAAAGCGTGAAGAGAGCTGAGACACAGGATAAAAGAGCACGAGGAGAGCGCAGACACAATATAAAAGAGCGCGAGGAGAGCGGCAGAGACACAGGTTAAAAGAGCAAGAGGACAGCAAAGGTAAAGGATAAAAGAGTATGAGGAGAGCAGAGACATGGGATAAAAGAGCGCGAGCAGAGCAGAGACACAGGATAAAAGCACCAGGTGATTGGAGGCGCAGGATAAAAGAGCACGAGGTGAATGGAGACCCAGGGTAACAGTGCACGAGGAGAGCACGGATACAGGATAAAAGAGCGCGAGGTGAATGGAGACGCAGGATAAAAGAGCGCATGGAGAGCAGAGACAAAGGATAAAAGAGCCCAAGGAAAGCAGCGACACAGGATAAAAGGGCACGAGGAGAGTGGAGACACAGCAGAAAAGACCTGTGGAGAGCAGATACAAAGGATAAAAGAGCACGAGGAGTGCGGCAGAGATGCAGGATAAAAGAGGGCAAGGAGAGCGATGGAGACCAAGGATAAAAGAGTGTGAGAAGTGCAAAGACAAAGGATAAAAGAGCATGAGGAGAGGAGAGACACAGGACAAAAGAGCACATGGAGAAGAGAGACCCAAGATACAATAACGAGAGGAGAGCGGAGTCACAGGTTAAAAGAGCATGAGGAGAGCAGAGATACAGGATAAAAGAGCATGAGGAGAGCAGAGATACTGTATAAAAGAGTGCGAGGAGAGTCGAAACACAGATTAAAAGAGCACGAGGAGAGCAGCTGAGACACGGGAAAAAAGAGCGTGAGGACAATGAAGACACAGGATAAAAACGCGAGGAGAGTGGCGGGGAGACAGGATAAAAGAGCACAAGGAGAGCAGAGACATAGGATAAACGAGCATGAGGAGAGCGGAGACACAGGATAAAAGAATGCTAGGTTAGCAGAGACACAGGATAAAAGAACGCGAGGATTAGGGAGATGCAGGATAAAAGATCACGAGGAGAATGGAGAGACAGGATAAAAGTGTGTGAGGGGATCGGTGCCACAGGGTTAAACAATGCGAGGAGAGCAGAGACACAGGATAAAAGAACGCGAGGATTAGGGAGATGCAGGATAAAAGATCACGAGGAGAATGGAGAGACAGGATAAAAGTGTGTGAGGGGATCGGTGCCACAGGGTTAAACATTGCGAGGAGAGCAGAGACACAGGATAAAAGAACACGAGGAGAGCAGAGACACGGGATAAAACAGCGCGAGTAGAATGGAGACACAGGATAAAATAATGAGTGCAGAGCAAAGCCACAGGTAAAAGAGCATGAGGTGTGCATAGCGCAGGATATAATAGCGTGAGCAGAGCAGAAACACATGTTTAAAGAGCACCAGGAGAGCAGTGACACAGGATTAAAGATTGTGAGGAGAGCAGAGACACAGGATAAAAGAATGTGAGGAGAGTGGAGAGACAGTACAAAAGAGCACAAGGAGATTGGAGACACAAAATGAAAGAGCATGAGGAGAGCGGAGACACAGGATAATAGAGCACGAGGAGAGCAGAGACACATGATAAAAGAGCGTGAGAAGAGCAGATACACAGGTTAAAAGATTGCGAGGAGAGCAGAGACACAGGGTAAAAGAGCACGAGGAGAGCAGAGAGACAGTTTAAATGAGTGCAAGGAGAGCAGAGACACAGGATAAAAGAGCATGAGGAGAGCAGAGACACAGGATAAATGAGCATGAGGAGAGTGGAGAACAGGATATAATAGCATGAGCAGAGCAGAGACACAGGATTAAAGAGCATGGGGAGACTGGAGGCACAGAATAGAACAGTGTGAGGAGAGCGGCAGAGATGCAGAATAAAAGAGCGTGGGGATAGCGGAGACACAGGATAAAGGAGCATGAGGAGAATGGAGACAAAGGATAACAGAGCGCAAAAAAGAGTGGCGGAAATGTGGGATAAAAGAGCCTGAGAGCCGCGGAGGCACAGGATAAAAGAGCGCGAGGGTAACAGAGACAAAGGATAAAAGAGTGTCAGAGCGGCTGAGTCACAGGATAGATGAACGCGAGGAGAATGGGGACACAGAATAAAAGAGCATGAGGAGAGTGGAGACACAGGATAAAAGCACGGGAGGAGATTGGAGACAAAGCAAAAAGAGCGTGAGGAGAGCAAGGACAGCGGATAAATGAGCGTGAGGAGAGGGCCGCAGAAGTAAGTTAAAAGAGAGTGAAGAGAGCTGAGACACAGGATAAAAGAGCACGAGGAGAGCAGAGTCACAGGATAAAAGTGTGTGAGGGGAGCGGAGACAGAGAATAAAAGAGCATTAGCAGATCAAGGACACAGGATAAAAGAGCACGAGGAGAGGGCTTGGTGACACTGGATAAAAGAACGCTAGGAGAGCGGAGGTACAGGATAAAAGAGCATGAGGAGAGCAGAGACAAAGGATAAAAGTGTGAGGGGAGCGGAGACAAAGGATAAAAGTGCGTGAGGAGAGTGGAGAAGCAGGATAAAAGAGCATGAGGAAAGCGGAGACACAGGATAAAAGTGTGAGGGGAGCGGAGACAAAGGATAAAAGAGCGCGAGGAGTGTGCTGCGGAAACAGGTTAAAAGAGCATGAAGAGAGCTGAGACAAGGATAAAAGAGGGCGAGGAAAGCGGAGACGCAGCATAAAAGAGCGCGATGAGATCGGAGACACAGGATAAAAGAGTGTGAGGAGAGCAGAGACACAGTACAAAAGAGCACAAGGAGAGTGGAGACACAAAATAAAAGATCATGAAGAGAGCGGAGACACAGGATAATAGAGCAAGAGGAGAGCAGAGACACATGAAAAAGAAAGTGAGAAGAGCAGAAACACAGGTTAAAAGACTGCGAGGAGAGCAGAGACACAGGGTAAAAGAGCACGAGGAGAGCAGAGACACAGGATAAAAGAGCATGAGGGGAGCAGAGACACAGGATAAACGAGCATGAGGAGAGTGGAGACACAGGATATAAGAGCACGAGCAGAGCAGAGACACAGGATTAAAGAGCATGGGGAGAGTGGAGGCACAGAATAGAACAGTGTGAGGAGAGCGGCAGAGATGCATGATAAAAGAGCGTGGGGATAGCGGAGACACAGGATAAAAGAGCGTGAGGAGAATGGAGACACAGAATGAAAGATCACAAGGAGAGCAGAGACACTGGAAAAAAGAGTGTGAGGAGATCGGAGACAAAGGATAAAAGAGAGCAAAAGAGAGTGGCGGAAATGTGGGATAAAAGAGCCCGAGAGCCGCGGAGGCACAGGATAAAACAGCACGAGGGGAGCGGAGACACAGGATAAAACAACGGAAGGAGAGCAGAGGCGCAGGTGAAAGTGCTCGAGGAGAGCAGTAGAGACAGAAGGTAAAAGAACGCTTAGAGAATGAAGACACAGCATAAAATAATGAGTGAAGAGCAGAACCACAGGTAAAAGAGCATGAGGAGTGCGGAGACGCACGATTCAAGAGCGCAAACAGAGCAGAGACACAGGATAAATGAGCGCAAGGAGAGTGGAGCCATAGGATAAAAGAGCACGAGGAGAGCAGAGACACAGCATAAAAGAGCCTGAGGAGAGTGACAGAGACAAAGGATAAAAGAGCAAGAGGAGAGCTGAGACAAAGCATAAAAGAGTATGAGGAGAGCAGAGACACAGGATAAAATAGCGCGAGCAGAGCAGAGAAACAGGATAAAAGAGTGCAAAGAGAGCAGAGACACAGGATAAAAGAACGCGAGGAGAGCAGAGACAAAGGACAAAAGTGCCCGAGGAAAGCAGGGACACAGGATAAAAGGGCACGAGGAGAGTGGAGACACAGCATAAAAGACCTGTGGAGAGCAGATACAATGGATAAAAGAGCACGAGGAGTGCGGCAGAGATGCAGGATAAAAGAGGGCGAGGAGAGCGATGGAGACACAGGATAAAAGAGCGTGAGAACTGCAAAGACAAAGGATAAAAGAGCATGAGAAGAGGAGAGACACAGGACAAAAGAACACATTGAGAAGAGAGACATAGGATACAATAACGAGAGGAGGGCGGAGTCACAGGTTAAAAGAGCATGAGGAGAGCAGAGATAAAGGATAAAAGAGCACGAGGAGAGCATAGATACTGTATAAAAGAGCGCGAGGAGAGTGGAGACACAGAATAAAAGAGCACGAGGAGAGCAGCTGAGACACGGGATAAAAGAGCGCGAGGACAATGGAGACACAGGATAAAAGCGCGAGGAGAGTGGCGGGGAGACAGGATAAAAGAGCACAAGGGGAACAGAGACATAGGATAAACGAGCATGAGGAGAGCGGAGACACAGGATAAAAGAGTGCTAGGTTAGCAGAGACACAGAACAAAAGAGCGTGAGGAGAGTGGCAGAGACACAGACTAAAGGAGCATGAGGAGAGAGCAAAGACAGTATAAAAGAGCGCGAGGAGAGTGGAGACACGTGATAAAAGCATGAGGTGAGCGGAGACGCAGGATAAAAGAGCGCGAGAATGGAGACACATTATTAATGAATGCAAGAAGAGCACAGACACAGGATAAAAGAACACGAGGATTAGGGAGATGCAGGATAAAAGAGCACGAGGAAAATGGAGAGACAGGATGAAAGTGTGTGAGGGGATCGGTGCCACAGGGTTAAACAATGCGAGGAGAGCAGAGACACAGGATAAAAGAACACGAGGAGAGCAGATACACAGGATAAAACAGCGCGAGTTGAATGGAGAAACAGGCTAATATAATGAGTGGAGAGCAGAGCAACAGGTAAAAGAGCGTGAGGTGTGCATAGCGCCCGACATAAGAGCGTGAGCAGAGCAGAAACAAATGATTAAAGAGCACAAGGAGAGCAGTGACACAGGATTAAAGATTGTGAGGAGAGCAGAGACACAGGATAAAAGAGTGTGAGGAGAGTAGAGACACAGTACAAAAGAACACAAGGAGAGTGGAGACACAAAATAAAAGATCATGAAGAGAGCGGAGACACAGGATAATAGAGCACGAGGAGAGCAGAGACACATGAAAAAGAACGTGAGAAGAGCAGAAACACAGGTTAAAAGATTGCGAGGAGAGCAGAGACACAGGGTAAAAGAGCACGAGGAGAGCAGAGACAAAGGATAAAGGAGCATGAGGGGAGCAGAGACACAGGATAAACGAGCATGAGGAGAGTGGAGACACAGGATATAAGAGCATGAGCAGAGCAGAGACACAGGATTAAAGAGCATGGGAAGAGTGGAGGCACAGAATAGAACAGTGTGAGGAGAGCGGCAGAGATGCATGATAAAAGAGCGTGGGGATAGCGGAGACACAGGATAAAAGAGCATGAGGAGAATGGAGACACAGAATGAAAGATCACAAGGAGAGCAGAGACACTGGAAAAAAGAGTGTGAGGAGATCGGAGACAAAGGATAAAAGAGAGCAAAAGAGAGTGGCGGAAATGTGGGATAAAAGAGCCCGAGAGCCGCGGAGACACAGGATAAAACAGCACGAGGGGAGCGGAGACACAGGATAAAACAACGGGAGGAGAGCAGAGGCACAGGTGAAAGAGCTCGAGGAGAGCAGTGGAGACAGAAGGTAAAAGAACGCTTAGAGAATGAAGACACAGCATAAAATAATGAGTGAAGAGCAGAACCACAGGTAAAAGAGCATGAGGAGTGCGGAGACGCACGATTCAAGAGCGCAAACAGAGCAGAGACACAGGATAAATGAGCGCAAGGAGAGTGGAGCCACAGGATAAAAGAGCACGAGGAGAGCAGAGACACAGCATAAAAGAGCCTGAGGAGAGTGGCAGAGACAAAGGATAAAAGAGCAAGAGGAGAGCTGAGACAAAGCATAAAAGAGTATGAGGAGAGCAGAGACACAGGATAAAATAGCGCGAGCAGAGCAGAGAAACAGGATAAAAGAGTGCAAAGAGAGCAGAGACACAGGATAAAAGAACGCGAGGAGAGCAGAGACAAAGGACAAAAGAGCCCGAGGAAAGCAGGGACACAGGATAAAAGGGCACGAGGAGAGTGGAGACACAGCATAAAAGACCTGTGGAGAGCAGATACAATGGATAAAAGAGCACGAGGAGTGCGGCAGAGATGCAGGATAAAAGAGGGCGAGGAGAGCGATGGAGACACAGGATAAAAGAGCGTGAGAACTGCAAAGACAAAGGATAAAAGAGCATGAGGAGAGGAGAGACACAGGACAAAAGAACACATTGAGAAGAGAGACATAGGATACAATAACGATAGGAGGGCGGAGTCACAGGTTAAAAGAGCATGAGGAGAGCAGAGATAAAGGATAAAAGAGCACGAGGAGAGCATAGATACTGTGTAAAAGAGCACGAGGAGAGTGGAGACACAGAATAAAAGAGCACGAGGAGAGCAGCTGAGACACGGGATAAAAGAGCGCGAGGACAATGGAGACACAGGATAAAAGCGCGAGGAGAGTGGCGGGGAGACAGGATAAAAGAGCACAAGGGGAACAGAGACATAGGATAAACGAGCATGAGGAGAGCGGAGACACAGGATAAAAGAGCGCTAGGTTAGCAGAGACACAGAATAAAAGAGCGTGAGGAGAGTGGCAGAGACACAGACTAAAGGAGCGTGAGGAGAGAGCGAAGACAGTATAAAAGAGCGCGAGGAGAGTGGAGACACGTGATAAAAGCATGAGGTGAGCAGAGACGCAGGATAAAATAGCGCGAGAATGGTGACACATTATTAATGAATGCAAGAAGAGCACAGACACAGGATAAAAGAACACGAGGATTAGGGAGATGCAGGATAAAAGAGCACGAGGAAAATGGAGAGACAGGATGAAAGTGTGTGAGGGGATCGGTGCCACAGGGTTAAACAATGCGAGGAGAGCAGAGACACAGGATAAAAGAACACGAGGAGAGCAGAGACACAGGATAAAACAGCGCGAGTTGAATGGAGAAACAGGCTAAAATAATGAGTGGAGAGCAGAGCCACAGGTAAAAGAGCGTGAGGTGTGCATAGCGCAGGACATAAGAGCGTGAGCAGAGCAGAAACAAATGATTAAAGAGCACAAGGAGATCAGTGACACAGGATTAAAGATTGTGAGGAGAGCAGAGGCACAGGATAAAAGAGTGTGAGGAGAGTAGAGAGACAGTACAAAAGAGCACAAGGAGAGTGGAGACACAAAATGAAAGAGCATGAGGAAAGCAGAGACACAGGATAATAGAGCATGAGGAGAGCAGAGACACATGATAAAAGAGTGTGAGAAGAGCAGATACACAGGTTAAAAGATTGCGAGGAGAGCAGAGACACAGGGTAAAAGAGCACGAGGAGAGCAGAGAGACAGTTTAAAAGAGTGCAAGGAGAGCAGAGACACAGGATAAAAGAGCATGAGGAGAGCAGAGACACAGGATAAATGAGCATGAGGAGAGTGGAGAACAGGATATAAGAGCAAGAGCAGAGCAGAGACACAGGATTAAAGAGCATGGGGAGAGTGGAGGCACAGAATAGAACAGTGTGAGGAGAGCGGCAGAGATGCAGGATAAAAGACCGTGGGGATAGCGGAGACACAGGATAAAAGAGCGTAAGGAGAATGGAGACACAGAATGAAAGATCACAAGGAGAGCAGCGACACTGGAAAAAAGAGCGTGAGGAGATCGGAGACAAAGGATAAAAGAGCGCAAAAGAGAATGGTGGAAATGTTGGATAAAAGAGCCCGATAACCATGGAGACACAGGATAAAAGAACGCGAGCATAACGGAGAAAAAGGATAAAAGAGTGTCAGAGCGGCCGAGTCACAGGATAGATGAGCGCGAGGAGAATGGGGACACAGAATAAAAGAGCTTGAGGAGAGTAGAGACACAGGTAAAAAGAGCGCGTGGAGAGCTGAGGCACAGGATAAAAGAACGTGAGGAGAGGGATGGAGACGGAGGATAAAAGAGCACAAGGAGAGCAGGGACAAAGGATAAAAGAGCACGAGGAGAGCAGATACACAGGTTAAAAGAGCGTGAGGAGCGCAGAGACACAGGGTAAAAGAGCGTGAGGAGAGGGCCAGTGACACAGGATAAAAGAGCATGAGGAGAGCAGAGGCACAGGATAAAAGAGAATGAGTAGAATGGATACACAGTATAAAATAATGAGTGGAGAGCAGAGCCAAAGGAAAAAGAGCGTGAGGAGTGTGGAGATGCAGAACAAAAGAGCACAACGAGAGCATAGATACAGGATAAAAGACCGCGAGGAGAGCAGAGACACCGGATAAAAAAGCATGAGTAGAGCGGCTGAGACACGGGATAAAAGATTGCGAGGAGAACGGAGACATAGGATAAAAGCACGAGGAGAGTGACGGGGAGACAGAATAAAAGAGCGCTTGGAGAGAAGAGACATAGGCTAATCGAGCACGAGGAGAGCGGCGACACAGGATAATAGAGTGCTAGTATAGCAGAGACACAGGATAAAAGAGCACGAGGAGAGTGGTGGAGACACAGAATCAAAGAGCGCGAGGAGAGACCAAAGACACAGTATAAAGTAACACGAGGAGAGCGGAGACACGGGATAAAAGCACGAGGTGAGCGGAGACGCAGGATAAAAGAGAGCGAGAATGGAGACACATTATTAATGAGCGCGAGGAGAGCACAGACACAGGATAAAAGAGCACGAGGAATAGGGAGACGCACGATTAAAGAGCATGAGGAGAATGGAAAGTAAGGTAAAAGAACGTGAGGAGAGCGGTGAAGACACAGGATAAAACAACACGAGGTGAACGGAGACACAGGATAAAAGTGTGCGAGGCAAACAGAGACACAGGATAAATGAGTACCAGGAGAATGGAGGCACAGGAAAAAGAGCACGAGGAGAGACTGAGATGCAGGATAAAACAGCATGAGGGGAGCTGAGACACAGGATTAAACAACACAAGGAGAGCAGAGACACAGGTGAAAGAGCACGAGGAGAGCGGTAGAGACAGAGGATAAAAAAGCGCGAGGAGAGGAGATACACAGGATAAAAGTGTGCGAGGAGAGCAGAGACACAAAATAGAAGAACGCATGGAGAATGGAGACACAGGATAAAATAATGAGTGAAGAGCAGAGCCACAGGAAAAAGAGTGTTAGGAATGCAGAGACACAGGATAAAAGAGCGCAAGGAGAGCTGAGCCACAGTATAAAAGAGAACGAGGAGAGTGGAGACACAGCATAAAAGACCATGAGGAAAGCAGAGATACAGGATAAAAGAGCGCGAGAAGACTAGAGCCACAGGATAAAAGAGCATGAGGAGAGCAGAGACGCAGGATAAAAGAGTGCGAGGAGAGCAGACACAAAGGATTAAAGGGCTCGAGGAGAGCAGAGGCACAGAATTAAAGAGCGCGAGGAGAGCTGAAACACAGGATAAAAGAGCATGAGGAGAGCGGAGACACAGTATTAAGGAACATGAGGAGAGCAGAGACACAGGATAAAATAGCACGAGGAGAGCAGAGACACACGATAAAAGAGCATGAGGAGTACACAGACACAGTATAAAAGAGCATGAGGAGAGCAGAGAAACAGGATAAAAGAGCGCATGGAGAATGGAGACACAGGATAAAATAATGAGTGAAGGGCAGAACCACAGGATAAAGCGAGTGTGGAGTGCAGAGACTAAGCATATAAGAGTGCAAACAGAGCAGAGACACAGGATAAAAGATCGTGGGGAGAGCGGAGAAACAGGACAAAAGAGCGTGAGGAGAGCAGAGACACAGGATATAAGGGCATGAGGAGAGCAGAGACACAGGATAAAAGAACGTGAGGTGAGGGCTTGAGACAGATGATAAAAGAGCACAAGGAGAGCAGGGACAAAGGATAAAAGAGCACGAGGAGAGCAGATACAATGGTTAAAAGAGTGTGAGGAGAGCAGAGACACATGGTAAAAGAGCGCGAGGAGAGGGCCAGTGACACAGGTTAAAAGAGCATGAGGAGAGCAGAGACAAAGGATAAAAGAGAATGAGTAGAATGGATACACATAATAAAATAATGAGTGCAGAGCAGAGCCAAATGAAAAACAACGTGAGGAGTGTGGAGATGCAGGACAAAAGAGCGCAACGAGAGGATAGATACAGGATAAAAGACCGCGAGGAGAGCAGCTACACCGGGTAAAAAAGCATGAGGAGAGCGGCTGAGACACGGGATTAAAGATTGCGAGGAGAACCAAGACACAGGATAAAAGCGCGAGGAGAGTGACGGGGAGACAGAATAAAAGAGCACTTGGAGAGTAGAGACATAGGTTAAACGAGCATGAGGAGAGCGGAGACACAGGATAAAAGAGCGCTAGGATAGCAGAGACACTGGATAAAATAGCATGTGGAGAGTGGCGGAGACACAGAATCAAAGAGCGCGAGGAGAGACTGAAGACACAGTATAACGGAGCACGAGGAGAGCGGAGACACAGGATAAAAGAGCGCTAGGTTAGCAGAGACACAGAATAAAAGAGCGTGAGGAGAGTGGCAGAGACACAGACTAAAGGAGCGTGAGGAGAGAGCGAAGACAGTATAAAAGAGCGCGAGGAGAGTGGAGACACGTGATAAAAGCATGAGGTGAGCGGAGACGCAGGATAAAAGAGAGTGAGAATGGAGACACATTATTAATGAACGCGAGGAGAGCATACATACAGGATGAAAGTGCGGGAGGTGAGCGGAGAGACAGGATAAACAAATGTGAGTAGAGCGGGGACAGAGGATAAACGATCGTGAGGAGAGCGGAGAAACAGGATAAAAGAGCGTGAGGAGAGCGGAGACACAGGATGAAAGAGAATGAGGAGAGCAGAGACACAGGATAAAAGTGTGTGAGGATAGGGGAAATAGCGGATAAAAATGCACGAGGAGTGTGGAGAGCAGGATAAAAGAGCGTGAGGAAAGCGGACACACAGCATAAAAGAGCACGAGGAGAGCGAAGACACAGGATAAAAGAACGTGAGGAGAGGGTTGGAGACAGAGGATAAAAGAGCATGAGGAGAGCAGAGACACAAAATAAAAGAGTTCGAGTAGAGCAGAGACACAAGATAATAGAGCACGAGGAGAGCAGATACACAGGTTAAAAGAGTGCGAGGAGAGCAGAGACACAGGGTAAAAGAGCACCAGGTGAGCAGCTGAGACACAGGATAAAAGAGCGCGAGGAGAGCAGAGACACATGATAAAAGAGTGTGAGTAGAGTAGAGACACAGTACAAAAGAGCAAAAGGAGAGTGGAGAAACAAAATAAAGAGCAAGAGGAGAGCAGAGACACAGGATAATAGAGCACGAGGAGAGCAGATACACAGGTTAACAGTGTGCGCGGAGAGCAGAGACACAGCGTAAAAGAGAATGAGGAGAGCAGAGAGACAGGTTAAAAGAGCGCAAGGAGACCAGAGCCACAGGATAAAAGAGCATGAGGAGAGCAGAGACACAGGATTAAAGAGCGTGAGGATTGCGGAGACACAGGATTAAAGAGCACGAGGAGAGTGCAGAACCAAGTTAAAAGACCGTGAGGAAAGCAGAGATACAGGATAAAAGAGCACGAGAAGAATAGAGCCACAGGATAAAAGAGCATGAGGAGAGCAGAGATGCAGGATAAAAGAGTGCGAGGAGAGCAGACACTAAGGATTAAAGAGCTAGAGGAGAGCAGAGGCACAGGATTAAAGAGTCCGAGGAGAGCTGAAACACAGGATAATAGAGCATGAGGAGAGCGGAGACACAGTATTAAGGAACATGAGGAGAGCAGAGACACAGGATAAAAGAGCACGAGGAGAGCAGAGACACATGAAAAAAGAGCATGAGGAGTACACAGACACATTATAAAAGACCACGAGGAGAGAAGAGACACAGGATAAAAGCACGTGAGGAGATTGGAGACAAAGCAAAAAGAGCGTGAGGAGAGCAAGGAAAGAGGATAAAAGAGCGTGAGGAGAGGGCCGCAGAAACAAGTTAAAAGAGAGTGAAGAGAGCTGAGACACAGGATAAAAGAGCACGAGGAGAGCAGAGTCACAGGATAAAAGTGTGTGAGGGGAGCGGAGACACAGGATTAAAGAGCATGAGCAGATCAAGGACACAGGATAAAAGAGCGCGAGGAGAGGGCTTGGGGACACTGGATAAAAGAACACTAGGAGAGCGGAGACACAGGATAAAAGAGCATGAGGAGAGCAGAGACAAAGGATAAAAGTGTGAGGGGAGCGGAGACAAAGGATAAAAGAGCGTGAGGAGAGCAAGGACACAGGATAAAAGAGCGCGAGGAGTGTGCTGCGGAAACAGGTTAAAAGAGCGTGAAGAGAGCTGAGACACAGGATAAACGAGCACGAGGAGAGCGCAGACACAATATAAAAGAGCGCGAGGAGAGCGGCAGAGACACAGGTTAAAAGAACAAGAGGACAGCACAGATAAAGGATAAAAGAGTATGAGGAGAGCAGAGACATGGGATAAAAGAGCGCATGCAGAACAGAGACACAGGATAAAAGCACCAGGTGAGTGGAGGCGCAGGATAAAAGAGCACGAGGAGAATGGAGACCCAGGGTAAAAGTGCACGAGGAGAGCACGGATACAGGATAAAAGAGCGCGAGGTGAATTGAGAAGCAGGATAAAAGTGCGTGAGGTGAACGGAGACACAGAATAAATGAGTACCAGGAGAGTGGAGGCAGAGGATAAAAGAGCACGAGGAGAGATCGAGCTGCAGGATAAAACAGCACGAGGGGAGCGGAGACACAGGATAAAACAACGCGAGGAGAGCAGAGACACAGGTGAAAGAGCACGAGGAGAGCGGTGGAGACAGAGGGTAAAAGAGTGCTTAGAGAATGAAGACACAGCATAAAATAATGAGTGATGAGCAGAGCCACAGGTAAAAGAGCATGAGGAGCGCAGAGACGCACGATTCAAGAGCGCAAACAGAGCAGAGACACAGGATAAATGAGCGCAAGGAGAGTGGAGCCACAGGATAAAAGAGCACGAGGAGTGCAGAGACACAGCATAAAAGAGCCTGAGGAGAGTGGCAGAGTCACAGGATAAAAGAGCAAGAGGAGAGCTGAGACAAAGCATAAAAGAGTACGAGGAGAGCAGAGACACAGGATAAAATAGCGCGAGCAGAGAAGAGAAACAGGATAAAAGAGTGCAAAGAGAGCAGAGACACAGGATAAAAGAGCGCGAGGAGAGCAGAGACAAAGGATAAAAGAGCCCGAGGAAAGCAGGGACACAGGATAAAAGGGCACGAGGAGAGTGGATACACAGCATAAAAGACCTGTGGAGAGCAGATACAATGGATAAAAGAGCACAAGGAGTGCGGCAGAGATGCAGGATAAAAGAGGGCGAGGAGAGCGATGGAGACAAAGGATAAAAGAGCGTGAGAAGTGCTAAGACAAAGTATAAAAGAGCATGAGGAGAGGAGAGCACACAGGACAAAAGAGCAAATGGAGAAGAGAAACACAGGATACAATAACGAGAGGAGGGCGAAGTCACAGGTTATAAGAGAATGAGGAGAGCAGAGATACAGGATAAAAGTGCACGAGGAGAGCAGAGATACTGTATAAAAGAGCGCGAGGAGAGTGGAGACACAGAATAAAAGAGCACGAGGAGAGCAGCTGAGACACGGGATAAAAGAGCTTGAGGACAATGGAGATTCAGGATAAAAACACGAGGAGAGTGGCGGGGAGACAGGTTAAAAGAGCACACGGAGAGCAGAGACACAGGATAAACGAGCATGAGGAGAGCGGAGACACAGGATAAAAGAGCGTGAGGAGAGTGGCAGAGACACAGACTAAAGGAGCGTGAGGAGAGAGCGAAGACAGTATAAAAGAGCATGAGGAGAGCGGAGACACGTGATAAAAGCATGAGGTGAGCGGAGACGCAGGATAAAAGAGCGCGAGAATGGAGACACGTTATTAATGAACGTGAGAAGAGCACAGAAACAGGATAAAAGTTTGCGAGGATTTGGGAGATGCAGGATAAAAGAGCACGAGGAGAATGGAGAGACAGGATAAAAGCGTATGAGGGGAAGGGTGCCACAGGGTTAAACAATGCGAGGAGAGCAGAGACACAGGATAAAATAACACGAGGAGAGCAGAGACACGGGATAAAACAGCGCGAGTAGAATTGAGACACAGGATAAAATAATGAGTGGAGAGCAGAGCCACAGGTAAAAGAGCATTAGGTGTGCATAGCGCAGGATATAAGCGCGTGAGCAGAGCAGAAACACACGATTAAAGAGCACAAGGAGAGCAGTGACCCAGGATTAAAGATTGTGAGGAGAGCAGAGAAACAGGATAAAAGACAACGAGGAGTGCAGAGACACAGAATAAAAGAACTTGTGGAGAGCAGACACAAAGCATAAAATAGCGCAAGAAGTGCGGCAGAGATGCAGGATCAAAGAGCGCGAGGAGGCGATGGAGACACAGGATAAAAGTGCGCGAGGATAGTGGAGACCCAGGATAAAAGAGTGCAAGGAGAGGGATGGAGACACTGGATAAAAGAGCTCAAGAATAGCAGAGACACAGGATAAAAGAGGGTGAGGAGAGCAGAGACACAGGATAAAAGAGAATGAGGAGAGCAGAGACACAGGACAAAAGAGTGCGTGGAGAAGGGAGACACAGGATACAATAATGAGAGGAAATTGGAGCCACAGGTTAAAAGAGCATGAGGAGAGCAGAAATACAGGACAAAAGACCATGAGGAGAGCGGAGATAAAGGATAAAATAGTGCGAGGACAGCGGAAACACAGGATAAAACAGTGCGAGTAGAGCATAGATACAGGATAGAAGTGCAGGAGGTAAGCAGAGAGACAGGATAAATGAATGTGAGGAGAGCAGAGACAGATGATAAATGATCATGAGGAGAGCAGAGACACTGGATAAAAGAGAATGAGGAGAGCAGAGACACAGTAAACAAGTGTCTGAGGAGAGTGGAGACAAAGGATAAAAATGCGTGACGAGAGTGGAGAGCAGGATAAAAGAGCATGAGGAAAGCGGACACACAGGATAAAAGAGCACGAGGAGAGCGAAGACACAGGATAAAAGATCATGAGGAGAGGGACGGAGACAGAGGATAAAAGGGCATGAGGAGAGCAGAGACACAAAATAAAAGAGTACGAGGAGAGCAGAGGCACAGGATAAAAGAGCACGGGGAGAGCAGCTGAGACACGGGATAAAAGAGTGCGAGGAGAGCAGAGACACAGGATAAAAGAGGGCGAGGAAAGCGGAGACGCAGCATAAAAGAGCGCGATGAGATCAGAGACACAGGATAAAAGAGTGTGAGGAGAGCAGAGACACAGTACAAAAGAGCACAAGGAGAGTGGAGACACAAAACAAAATATCATGAGGAGAGCGGAGACACAGGATAATAGAGCACGAGGAGAGCAGAGACACATGAAAAAGAGCATGAGAAGAGCAGATACACAGGTTAAAAGATTGCGAGGAGAGCAGAGACACAGGGTAAAAGAGCATGAGGAGAGCAGAGACACAGGATAAAAGAGCATGAGGAGAGTGGAGACACAGGATATAAGAGCACGAGCAGAGCAGAGACACAGGTTTAAAGAGCATGGGGAGAGTGGAGGCACAGAATAGAACAGTGTGAGGAGAGCGGCAGAGATGCAGGATAAAAGAGCGTGGGGATAGCGGAGACACAGGATAAAAGAGTGTGAGGAGAATGGAGACACAGAATGAAAGATCACAAGGAGAGCAGAGACACTGGAAAAAAGGGTGTGAGGAGATCGGAGACAAAGGATAAAAGAGCACAAAAGAGAGGGGCGGAAATGTGGGATAAAAGAGCCTGAGAGCCGCGGTGACACAGGATAAAAGAGCATGAGGGGAGCGGAGACACAGGATAAAACAACGCGAGGAGAGCAGAGAAACAGGTGAAAGAGCACGAGGAGAGCGGTGGAGACAGAAGGTAAAAGAGTGCTTAGAGAATGAAGACACAGCATAAAATAATGAGTGAAGAGCAGAGCCACAGGTAAAAGAGCATGAGGAGTGCGGAGACGCACGATTCAAGAGCGCAAACAGAGCAGAGACACAGGATAAATGAGCGCAAGGAGAGTGGTGCCACAGGATAAAAGAGCACGAGGAGTGCATAGACACAGCATAAAAGAGCCTGAGGAGAGTGGCAGAGACACAGGATAAAAGAGCAAGAGGAGAGCTGAGACAAAGCATAAAAGAAACGAGGAGAGCAGAGACACAGGATAAAATAGCGCAAGCAGAGCAGAGCAACAGGATAAAAGAGTGCAAAGAGAGCAGAGACATAGGATAAAAGAACGCGAGGAGACCAGAGACAAAGGATAAAAGAGCCCGAGGAAAGCAGGGACACAGGATAAAAGGGCACGAGGAGAGTTGAGACACAGCATAAAAGACCTGTGGAGAGCAGATACAATGGATAAAAGAGCACGAGGAGTGCGGCAGAGATGCAGGATTAAAGAGGGCGAGGAGAGCGATGGAGACACAGGATAAAAGAGCGTGAGAACTGCAAAGACAAAGGATAAAAGAGCATGAGGAGAGGAGAGACACAGGACAAAAGTGCACATGGAGAAGAGAGACACAGGATACAATAACGAGAGGAGGGCGGAGTCACAGTTTAAAAGAGCATGAGCGGAGCAGAGATAAAGGATAAAAGAGCACGAGGAGAGCATAGATACTGTATAAAAGAGTGCGTGGAGAGTGGAGACACAGAATAAAAGAGCACGAGGAGAGCAGCTGAGACACGGGATAAAAGAGCGCGAGGTCAATGGAGACACAGGATAAAAGCGCGAAGAGAGTGGCGGGGAGACAGGATAAAAGAGCAAAGGGGGAGCAGAGACATAGGATAAACGAGCATGAGGAGAGCGGAGACACAGGATAAAGGAGAGCTAGGTGAGCAGAGACACAGGATAAAAGAGCGTGAGGAGAGTGGCAGAGACACAGACTAAAGGAGCGTGAGGAGAGAGCGAAGACAGTATAAAAGAGCGCGAGGAGAGCGGAGACACGTGATAAAAGCATGAGGTGAGCGGAGACGCAGGATAAAAGAGCGCGAGAATGGAGACACATTATTAATGAACGCGAGAAGAGCACAGACACAGGATAAAAGAACGCGAGGATTAGGGAGATGCAGGATAAAAGAGCACGAGGAGAATGGAGAGACAGGATAAAAGTGTGTGAGGGGATGGGTGCCACAGGGTTAAACAATGCGAGGAGAGCAGAGACACAGGATAAAACAGCGCGAGTTGAATGGAGACACAGGATAAAATAATGAGTGGAGAGCAGAGCCACAGGTAAAAGAGCGTGAGGTGTGCATAGCACAGGACATAAGAGCGTGAGCAGAGCAGAAACAAATGATTAAAGAGCACAAGGAGAGCAGTGACACAGGATTAAAGAATGTGAGGAGAGCAGAGACACATAATAAGAGCGTGTGAGGAGAGTAGAGACACAGTACAAAAGAGCACGAGGAGAGTGGAGACACAAAATGAAAGAGCATGAGCAGAGCGGAGACACAGGATATTTGAGCATGAGGAGAGCAGAGACACATAATAAAAGAGCGTGAGAAGAGCAGATACACAGGTTAAAAGATTGCGAGGAGAGCAGAGACACAGGGTAAAAGAGCACGAGGAGAATGGAGAGACAGGATAAAAGTGTGTGAGGGGATGGGTGCCACAGGGTTAAACAATGCGAGGAGAGCAGAGACACAGGATAAAACAGCGCGAGTTGAATGGAGACACAGGATAAAATAATGAGTGGAGAGCAGAGCCACAGGTAAAAGAGCGTGAGGTGTGCATAGCACAGGACATAAGAGCGTGAGCAGAGCAGAAACAAATGATTAAAGAGCACAAGGAGAGCAGTGACACAGGATTAAAGAATGTGAGGAGAGCAGAGACACATAATAAGAGCGTGTGAGGAGAGTAGAGACACAGTACAAAAGAGCACGAGGAGAGTGGAGACACAAAATGAAAGAGCATGAGCAGAGCGGAGACACAGGATATTTGAGCATGAGGAGAGCAGAGACACATAATAAAAGAGCGTGAGAAGAGCAGATACACAGGTTAAAAGATTGCGAGGAGAGCAGAGACACAGGGTAAAAGAGCACGAGGAGAGCAGCAAGACAGTTTAAAAGAGTGCAAGGAGAGCAGAGACACAGGTTAAAAGAGCATGAGGAGAGCAGAGACACAGGATAAATGAGCATGAGGAGACTGGAGAACAGGATATAAGAGCACGAGCAGAGCAGAGACACAGGATTAAAGAGCATGGGGAGAGTGGAGGCACATAATAGAACAGTGTGAGGAGAGCGGCAGAGATGCATGATAAAAGAGCGTGGGGATAGTGGAGACACAGGATAAAAGAGCGTGAGGAGAATGGAGACACAGAATGAAAGATCACAAGGAGAGCAGAGACACTGGAGAAAAGAATGTGAGGAGATCGGAGACAAAGGATAAAAGAGCGCAAAAGAGAGAGGTGGAAATGTGGGATAAAAGAGCCCGAGAACCGTGGAGACACAGGATAAAGGAGACAAAGGATAAAAGAGTGTCAGAGCGGCCGAGTTACAGGATAGATGAGCGTGAGGAGAATGGGGATACAGAATAAAAGAGCTTGAGGAGAGCAGAGACACACGATAAAAGAGCGCGTGGAGAGTGGAGACACAGGATAAAAGAACTGAGGAGAGGGACGGAGATGGAGGATAAAAGAGCACAAGGAGAGCGGGGACAAATGATAAAAGAGCACGAGGAGAGCAGATACACAGGTTAAAAGAGCGTGAGGAGCGCAGAGACACAGGGTAAAAGAGCGTGAGGAGAGGGCCAGTGACACAGGATAAAAGAGCACGAGGAGAGCAGAGACACAGGATTAAAGAGCGCGAGGAGAGCTGAAGCACAGGATAAAAGAGCATGAGGAGAGCGGAGACACAGTATAAAGGAACATGAGGAGAGCGGAGACACAGGATAAAATAGCACGAGGAGAGCAGAGACACACGATAAAAGAGCATGAGGAGTACACAGACACAATATAAAAGAGCGCGAGGAGAGAAGAGACACAGGATAAAAGAGCGCGAGGAGAGCAGAGAAACAGGATAAAAGAGCGCATGGAGAATGGAGACACAGGATAAAATAATGAGTGAAGGGCAGAGCCGCAGGAAAAAGCGGGTGAGGAGTGCAGAGACGAAGCATATAAGAGCGCAAACAGAGCAGAGACACAGGATAAAAGAGCGTGGGGAGAGCGGAGAAACAGGACAAAAGAGCATGAGGAGAACAGAGACACAGGATAAAAGGGCATGAGGAGAGCAGAGACACAGGATAAAAGAACGTGAGTTGAGGGAGTGAGACAGATGATAAAAGAGCACAAGGAGAGCAGGGAAAAAGGATAAAAGAGCACGAGGAGAGCATATACACTGGTTAAAAGAGTGTGAGGAGAGCATAGACACATGGTAAAAGAGCGCGAGGAGAGGGCCAGTGACACAGGATAAATGAGCATGAGGAGAGCAGAGACACAGGATAAAAGAGAATGAGTAGAATGGATACACATAATAAAATAATGAGTGGAGAGCAGAGCCAAAGGAAAAACAGTGTGAGGAGTGTGGAGATGCAGGACAAAAGAGCGCAGCGAGAGGATAGATACAGGATAAAAGACCACGAGGAGAGCAGCGACACCGGATAAAAAATCATGAGGAGAGCGGTTGAGACACGGGATTAAAGATTGCGAGGAGAACCAAGACACAGGATAAAAGCGCGAGGAGCGTGACGGGGAGACAGAATAAAAGAGCACTTGGAGAGTAGAGACATAGGCTAAACGAGCACGAGGAGAGCGGAGACACAGGATAAAAGAGCAAGAGGAGAGCTGAGACAAAGCATAAAAGAAACGAGGAGAGCAGAGACACAGGATAAAATAGCGCAAGCAGAGCAGAGCAACAGGATAAAAGAGTGCAAAGAGAGCAGAGACATAGGATAAAAGAACGCGAGGAGACCAGAGACAAAGGATAAAAGAGCCCGAGGAAAGCAGGGACACAGGATAAAAGGGCACGAGGAGAGTTGAGACACAGCATAAAAGACCTGTGGAGAGCAGATACAATGGATAAAAGAGCACGAGGAGTGCGGCAGAGATGCAGGATTAAAGAGGGCGAGGAGAGCGATGGAGACACAGGATAAAAGAGCGTGAGAACTGCAAAGACAAAGGATAAAAGAGCATGAGGAGAGGAGAGACACAGGACAAAAGTGCACATGGAGAAGAGAGACACAGGATACAATAACGAGAGGAGGGCGGAGTCACAGTTTAAAAGAGCATGAGCGGAGCAGAGATAAAGGATAAAAGAGCACGAGGAGAGCATAGATACTGTATAAAAGAGCGCGTGGAGAGTGGAGACACAGAATAAAAGAGCACGAGGAGAGCAGCTGAGACACGGGATAAAAGAGCGCGAGGTCACTGGAGACACAGGATAAAAGCGCGAAGAGAGTGGCGGGGAGACAGGATAAAAGAGCAAAGGGGGAGCAGAGACATAGGATAAACGAGCATGAGGAGAGCGGAGACACAGGATAAAGGAGAGCTAGGTGAGCAGAGACACAGGATAAAAGAGCGTGAGGAGAGTGGCAGAGACACAGACTAAAGGAGCGTGAGGAGAGAGCGAAGACAGTATAAAAGAGCGTGAGGAGAGCGGAGACACGTGATAAAAGCATGAGGTGAGCGGAGACGCAGGATAAAAGAGCGCGAGAATGGAGACACATTATTAATGAACGCGAGAAGAGCACAGACACAGGATAAAAGAACGCGAGGATTAGGGAGATGCAGGATAAAAGAGCACGAGGAGAATGGAGAGACAGGATAAAAGTGTGTGAGGGGATGGGTGCCACAGGGTTAAACAATGCGAGGAGAGCAGAGACACAGGATAAAACAGCGCGAGTTGAATGGAGACACAGGATAAAATAATGAGTGGAGAGCAGAGCCACAGGTAAAAGAGCGTGAGGTGTGCATAGCACAGGACATAAGAGCGTGAGCAGAGCAGAAACAAATGATTAAAGAGCACAAGGAGAGCAGTGACACAGGATTAAAGAATGTGAGGAGAGCAGAGACACATAATAAGAGCGTGTGAGGAGAGTAGAGA
This sequence comes from Carcharodon carcharias, assembly GCF_017639515.1. Taxonomy (NCBI): domain Eukaryota; kingdom Metazoa; phylum Chordata; class Chondrichthyes; order Lamniformes; family Lamnidae; genus Carcharodon; species Carcharodon carcharias. Next base: position 77,345,578 of record NC_054481.1, on the reverse strand, counting down.
CACAGTACAAAAGAGCACGAGGAGAGTGGAGACACAAAATGAAAGAGCATGAGCAGAGCGGAGACACAGGATATTTGAGCATGAGGAGAGCAGAGACACATAATAAAAGAGCGTGAGAAGAGCAGATACACAGGTTAAAAGATTGCGAGGAGAGCAGAGACACAGGGTAAAAGAGCACGAGGAGAGCAGCAAGACAGTTTAAAAGAGTGCAAGGAGAGCAGAGACACAGGTTAAAAGAGCATGAGGAGAGCAGAGACACAGGATAAATGAGCATGAGGAGACTGGAGAACAGGATATAAGAGCATGAGCAGAGCAGAGACACAGGATTAAAGAGCATGGGGAGAGTGGAGGCACATAATAGAACAGTGTGAGGAGAGCGGCAGAGATGCATGATAAAAGAGCGTGGGGATAGTGGAGACACAGGATAAAAGAGCGTGAGGAGAATGGAGACACAGAATGAAAGATCACAAGGAGAGCAGAGACACTGGAGAAAAGAACGTGAGGAGATCGGAGACAAAGGATAAAAGAGCGCAAAAGAGAGTGGTGGAAATGTGGGATAAAAGAGCCCGAGAACCGTGGAGACACAGGATAAAGGAGACAAAGGATAAAAGAGTGTCAGAGCGGCCGAGTTACAGGATAGATGAGCGTGAGGAGAATGGGGATACAGAATAAAAGAGCTTGAGGAGAGCAGAGACACACGATAAAAGAGCGCGTGGAGAGTGGAGACACAGGATAAAAGAACTGAGGAGAGGGACGGAGATGGAGGATAAAAGAGCACAAGGAGAGCGGGGACAAATGATAAAAGAGCACGAGGAGAGCAGATACACAGGTTAAAAGAGCGTGAGGAGCGCAGAGACACAGGGTAAAAGAGCGTGAGGAGAGGGCCAGTGACACAGGATAAAAGAGCACGAGGAGAGCAGAGACACAGGATTAAAGAGCGCGAGGAGAGCTGAAGCACAGGATAAAAGAGCATGAGGAGAGCGGAGACACAGTATAAAGGAACATGAGGAGAGCGGAGACACAGGATAAAATAGCACGAGGAGAGCAGAGACACACGATAAAAGAGCATGAGGAGTACACAGACACAATATAAAAGAGCGCGAGGAGAGAAGAGACACAGGATAAAAGAGCGCGAGGAGAGCAGAGAAACAGGATAAAAGAGCGCATGGAGAATGGAGACACAGGATAAAATAATGAGTGAAGGGCAGAGCCACAGGAAAAAGCGGGTGAGGAGTGCAGAGACGAAGCATATAAGAGCGCAAACAGAGCAGAGACACAGGATAAAAGAGCGTGGGGAGAGCGGAGAAACAGGACAAAAGAGCATGAGGAGAACAGAGACACAGGATAAAAGGGCATGAGGAGAGCAGAGACACAGGATAAAAGAACGTGAGGTGAGGGAGTGAGACAGATGATAAAAGAGCACAAGGAGAGCAGGGAAAAAGGATAAAAGAGCACGAGGAGAGCATATACACTGGTTAAAAGAGTGTGAGGAGAGCATAGACACATGGTAAAAGAGCGCGAGGAGAGGGCCAGTGACACAGGATAAAAGAGCATGAGGAGAGCAGAGACACAGGATAAAAGAGAATGAGTAGAATGGATACACATAATAAAATAATGAGTGGAGAGCAGAGCCAAAGGAAAAACAGTGTGAGGAGTGTGGAGATGCAGGACAAAAGAGCGCAGCGAGAGGATAGATACAGGATAAAAGACCACGAGGAGAGCAGCGACACCGGATAAAAAATCATGAGGAGAGCGGTTGAGACACGGGATTAAAGATTGCGAGGAGAACCAAGACACAGGATAAAAGCGCGAGGAGCGTGACGGGGAGACAGAATAAAAGAGCACTTGGAGAGTAGAGACATAGGCTAAACGAGCACGAGGAGAGCGGAGACACAGGATAAAAGAGCGCTAGGATAGCAGAGACACAGGATAAAAGAGCACGAGGAGAGTGGCGGAGACACAGAATCAAAGAGCGCGAGGAGAGACTGAAGACACAGTATAAAGGAGCACGAGGAGAGCGGAGATACGGGATAAAAGCACGAGGTGAGCAGAGACGCAGGTGAAAGAGCACGAGGAGAGCAGTAGAGACAGAGAATAAAAAAGCGCGAGGACAGGAGAGATACAGGATAAAAGTGTGCGAGGAGAGCAGAGACACAAAATAGAAGAACGCATGGAGAATGGAGACACAGGATAAAATAATGAGTGAAGAGCAGAGCCACAGGAAAAAGTGTATGAGGAGTTCGGAGACAAAGGATAAAAGAGCGCAAGGAGAACCGAGCCACAGTATAAAAGAGAATGAGGAGAGTGGAGACACAGCATAAAAGACCATGAGGAAAGCAGAGATACAGGATAAAAGAACACGAGAAGAATAGAGCCACTGGTTAAAAGAGCATGAGGAGAGCAGAGACACAGGATAAAAGAGTGCGAGGACAGCAGACACAAAGGATTAAAGAGCTCGAGGAGAGCAGAGGCACAGGATTAAAGAGCGTGAGGAGAGCAGAAACACAGGATAAAAGAGCATGAGGAGAGCGGAGACAGAGTATTAAGGAACATGAGGAGAGCAGAGACACAGGATAAAATAGCACAAGGAGAGCAGAGACACACGAAAAAAGATCATGAGGTGTACACAGACACAATATAAAAGAGCGCGAGGAGAGAAGAGACACAGGATAAAAGAGCATGAGGAGAGCAGAGAAACAGGATAAAAGAGCGCATGGAGAATGGAGACACAGGATAAAATAATGAGTGAAGGGCAGAGCCACAGGAAAAAATGGGTGAGGAGTGCAGAGACGAAGCATATAAGAGCGCAAACAGAGCAGAGACACAGGATAAAAGAGCGTGGGGAGAGCGGAGAAACAGGACAAAAGAGCGTGAGGAGAGCAGAGACACAGGATAAAAGGGCATGAGGAGAGCAGAGACACAGGATAAAAGAACGTGAGGTGAGGGAGTGAGACAGATGATAAAAGAGCACAAGGAGAGCAGGGACAAAGGATAAAAGAGCAGGAGGAGAGCAGATACACTGGTTAAAAGAGTGTGAGGAGAGCATAGACACATGGTAAAAGAGCGCGAGGAGAGGGCCAGTGGCACAGGATAAAAGAGCATGAGGAGAGCAGAGACACAGGATAAAAGAGAATGAGTAGAATGGATACACATAATAAAATAATGAGTGGAGAGCAGAGCCAAAGGAAAAACAGCGTGAGGAGTGTGGAGATGCAGGACAAAAGAGCACAACGAGAGGATAGATACAGGATAAAAGACCGCGAGGACAGCAGCGACACCGGATGAAAAATCATGAGGAGAGCGGCTGAGACACGGGATTAAAGATTGCGAGGAGAACCAAGACATAGGATAAAAGCGCGAGGAGAGTGACGGGGAGACAGAATAAAAGAGCACTTGGAGAGTAGAGACATAGGCTAAACGAGCACGAGGAGAGCGGAGACACAGGATAAAAGAGCGCTAGGATAGCAGAGACACAGGATAAAAGAGCATGTGGAGAGTGGCGGAGACACAGAATCAAAGAGCGCGAGGAGAGACTGAAGACACAGTATAAAGGAACACGAGGAGAGCGGAGACACAGGATAAAAGCACGAGGTGAGCAGAGACGCAGGATAAAAGAGAGCGAGAATGGAGACACATTATTAATGAACGCGAGGAGAGCATAGATACAGGATGAAAGTGCGGGAGGTGAGCGGAGAGACAGGAACAACAAATGTGAGGAGAGCAGAAACAGAGGATAAACGATCGTGAGGAGAGCGGAGAAACAGGATAAAAGAGCATGAGGAGAGCGGAGACACAGGATGAAAGAGAATGAGGAGAGCAGAGACACAGGATAAAATTGTGTGAGGAGAGGGGAAATACAGGATAAAAATGCATGAGGAGTGTGGAGAGCAGGATAAAAGAGCGTGAGGAAAGCGGACACACAGCATAAAAGAGCACGAGGAGAGCGAAGACACAGGATAAAAGAACGTGAGGAGAGGGTTGGAGACAGAGGATAAAAGAGCATGAGGAGAGCAGAGACACAAAATAAAAGAGTTCGAGGAGAGCAGAGACACAGGATAAAAGAGCACAAGGAGAGCAGATACACAGGTTAAAAGAGTGTGAGGAGAGCAGAGACACAGGATAAAAGAGCACCAGGTGAGCAGCTGAGACACAGGATAAAGGAGCACGCGGAGAGCAGAGACACAGGATAAAAGACTGTGAGGAGAGTAGAGTCACAGTACAAAAGAGCAAAAGGAGAGTGGAGACACAAAATAAAAGAGCATGAGGAGAGCGGAGACACAGGATAATAGAGCACGAGGAGAGCAGAGACACAAGATAGAAGAGCGCGAGGAGAGCAGATACAAAGTTTAAAAGTGTGCGAGGAGAGCAGAGACACAGGGTAAAAGAGCGTGAGGAGTGCGGAGACACAGGATAAAAGAGCACAAGGAGAGTGGAGAAACAGCATTAAAGACCGTGAGGAAACCAGAGATACAGGATAAAAGAGCACGAGAAGAATAGAGGCACAGGATAAAAGAGCATGAGGAGAGCAGAGATGCAGGATAAAAGAGTGCGAGGAGAGCAGACACAAAGGATTAAAGAGCTCGAGGAGAGCAGAGGCACAGGATTAAAGAGCGTGAGGAGAGCTGAAACACAGGATAAAAGAGCATGAGGAGAGCGGAGACACACTATTAAGGAACATGAGGAGAGCAGAGACACAGGATAAAAGAGCACGAGGAGAGCAGAGAAACAGGATAAGAGAGCACATGGAGAATGGAGACACAGGATAAAATAATGAGTGAAGGGCAGAGCCACAGGAAAAAATGGGTGAGGAGTTCAGAGACGAAGCATATAAGAGCACAAACAGAGCAGAGACACAGGATAAAAGAGCGTGGGGAGAGCGGAGAAACAGGACAAAAGAGCGTGAGGAGAGCAGGGACACAGGATAAATGGGCATGAGGAGAGCAGAGACACAGGATAAAAGAACGTGAGGCGTGGGACGGAGACAGAGGATAAAAGAGCGCCAGGAGACCAGGGACAAAGGATAAAAGAGCACGAGGAGAGCAGATACACAGGTTAAAAGAGCGTGAGGAGAGCAGAGACACAGGGTAAAAGAGCGCGAGGAGAGGGCCAGAGACACAGGATAAAAGAGTGCGAGGAGCGTGGAGACAAAGGATAAAAGAGTGCGAGGACAGTGGAGACACAGGATAAAAAAGTGCAAGGAGAGCATAGATACAGGATGAAAGTGCGGGAGGTGAGCGGAGAGACAGGATAAACGAATGTGAGGAGAGCGGAGACAGAAGTTAAACGATCGTGAGGAGAGCGGAGAAACAGGTTAAAAGAGCGTGAGGAGAGCGGAGACACAGGTTAAAAGAGAATGAGGAGAGCGGAGACACAGGATAAAAGTGTGTGAGGAGAGGGGAGACACAAGATAAAAATGCGCGAGGAGAGTGGAGAGCAGGATAAAAGAGCTTGAGGAGTGTGGAGAGCAGGATAAAAGAGCGTGAGGGAAGCGGACACACAGCATAAAAGAGCACGAGGAGAGCGAAGACACAGGATAAAAGAATGTGAGGAGAGGGTTGGAGACAGAGGATAAAAGAGCACGAGGAGAGCAGAGACACAAAATAAAAGATTTCGAGGAGAGCAGAGACACAGGATAAAAGAGCACGAGGAGAGCAGATACACAGGTTAAAAGAGTGCAAGGAGAGCAGAGACAAAGGATAAAAGAGCACCAGGAGAGCAGCTGAGACACAGGATAAAAGAGCGCGAGGAGAGCAGAGACACAGGATAAAAGAGCGCGAGGAGATCGGAGACACAGGATAAAAGAGTGTGAGGAGAGTAGAGACACAGTACAAAAGAGCAAAAGGAGACAGGTTAAAAGAGCGCAAGGTGACCAGAGACACAGGATAAAAGAGCATGAGGAGAGCGGAGACACAGGATATAAGAGCACGAGCAGAGCAGAGACACAGGATTAAAGAGCATGAGGAGAGTGGAGGCACAGAATAGAACAGCGTGAGGAGAGCGGCGGAGATGCAGGATTAAAGAGCGTGGGGATAGCGGAGACACAGGATAAATGAGCGTGAGGAGAATGGAGACACAGAATGAAAGATCACAAGGAGAACGGAGACGCTGGATAAAAGAGCGTGAGGAATTCGGAACCAAAGGACAAAAGAGCGCAAAAGAGAGTGGCGGAAATGTGGGATAAAAGAGACCGAGAGCCTCCGAGACACAGGATAAAACAGCACGAGGATAATGGAGACAAAGGATAAAAGAGTGTCAGAGCGGCCGAGTCACAGGATAGATGAGCATGAGGAGAATGGAGACACAGAATAAAAGAGCATGAGGAGAGCAGAGACACAGGATAAAAGAGCGCAAGGAGAGGGGCAGAGACGCAAGATAAAAGAGCACGGGAGCCTCGGAGACGCCGGATAAAAGAGCGTGAGGAGGGCGGAGACACCGTATAAAAGAGTTGGAGGAGAGTGGAGACAGTGGATACAAGAGCACGAGGAGAACAGCTGTGACACAGGATAAAAGAGCATGCAGAGAGCAATGGAGATGCAGGATAAAAGAGTGTGAGAGTGGTGTGACACTTGATAAATGAACACAGAGAGAGCGGAAACACAGGATAATAGAGTGCAGGGAGAGCGGAGACACAGGATAAAAGAACGTGAGGAGAGGGACGGAGACAGAGGGTAAAAGAGCATGGGGAGAGCAGGGACAAAGGATAAAAGAGCACGAGGAGAGCAGATACACAGGTTAAAAGAGCATGAGGAGAGGGCCAGAGACACAGGATAAAACTGCACGAGGAGAGCTGAGACACCGGATAAAAGAGAATGAGTAGAATGTATACACAGGATAAATAATGAGTGAAGAGCAGAGCCAAAGGAAAAAGAACGTGAGGAGTGTGGAGATGCAGGATAAAAGAGCGCAACGAGAGCATAGATTCAGGATAAAAGACAGCGAGGAGAGCGGAGACACCGGATAAAAGCGCGAGGAGAGTGACCGGGAGACAGAATAAAAGAGCACTTGGAGAGCAGAGACATAGACTAAATGAGCACGAGGAGAGTGGAGACACAGGATAAAAAAGCACTAGGATAGCAGAGACACAGGATAAAAGAGCACGAGGAGAGTGGCGGAGACACAGAATCAAAGAGCGCGAGGAGAGACCGAAGACACAGTATAAAGGAGCACGAGGAGAGCGGAGACACGGGATAAAACCACGAGGTGAGTGGAGATGCAGGATAAAAGCGAACGAGAATGGAGACACATTATTAATGAGCGCGAGGAGAGCACACACACAGGATAAAAGAGCACAAGGATTAGGGAGACGCACGATAAAAGAGCATGAGGAGAACAGAGAGACAGGTAAAAGAACGTGAGGAGAGCGGTGAAGACCTAGGATAAAAGAACACGAGGTGAACGGAGACGCAGGATAAAAATGCATGTGGCAAACGGAGACAAAGGATAAATGAGTACCAGGAGAACGGAGGCACAGGATAAAAGAGCACGAGGAGAGACTGAGATGCAGGATAAAACAGCATGAGGGGAGCTGAGACACAGGATAAAACAACACAAGGAGAGCAGAGACGCACGTGAAAGAGCATGAGGAGAGCGGTGGAGAAAAAGGATAAAAAAGCGCAAGGAGAGCAGAGTCACAGGATAAAAGTGTGCGAGGAAAGCAGAGACACAGGATAAAAGAATGCATGGAGAATGGAGGCATAGGATAAAATAATGAGTGAAGAGCAGAGCCACAGGAAAAAGAGTGTGAGGAGTGCGGAGACGCAGGATATAAGAGGGCAAACAGAGCAGAAACAAAGGATAAAAGAGCGCAAGGAGAGCCGAGCCACAGGATAAAAGAGCACGAGGAGAGCAGAGACACAGCATAAAAAAGCGTGACGAGAGCAGAGACACAGGATAAAAGAGCAAGAGAAGACTAGAGCCACAGGATAAAAGAACTTGAGGAGAGCAGAGACGCACGATAAAAGAGTGCGAGGAGAGCAGACACAAAGGATTAAAGAGCTCAGGGAGAGCAGAGGCACAGGATAAAAGAGCGCGAGGAGAGCTGAAACACAGGATAAAAGAGCATGAGGAGAGCGGAGACACAGTATTAAGGAACATGAGGAGAGCAGAGACACACGATAAAAGAGCATGAGGAGTACACAGACACAGTATAAATGAGCGTGGGCAGAGAAGAGACACAGGATAAAATAGCACGAGGAGAGCAGAGACAGGATAAAAGAGCGCATGGAGCATGGAGACTCAGGATAAAATAATGAGTGAAGGGCAGGGCCACAGGAAAAAACGGGTGAGGAGTGCAGAGACGAAGTATATAAGAGTGCAAACAGAGCAGAGACACAGGATTAAAGAGCGTGGGGAGAGCAGAGAAACAGGACAAAAGAGCGTGAGGAGAGCAGAGATACAGGATAAAAGTATGTGAGGGGAGCGGTGACACCGGATAAACGAGCGTGAGAAGATCAAGGACACAGGATAAAAGAGCGCGATGAGAGGGCTGGGGACACTGGATAAAAGAACGCTAGGAAAGCGGAGACACAGCATAAAAGAGCATGAGGAGAGCAGAGACACAGGATAAAAGAGCACTAGGAGAGCAGAGACAAACGATAAAAGAGGATGAGGAGTACACAGACACAGTATAAATGAGTGCGAGGAGAGAAGAGACACAGGATAAAAGAGCACGAGGAGAACAGAGACAAAGGATAAAAGAACGCGTGGTGATTGGAGACTCAGGATTAAATAATGAGTGAAGGGCAGAGCCACAGGAAAAAGCGGGTGAGGAGTGCTGAGATGAAGCATACAAGAGCACAAACAGAGCAGAGACATAGGATAAAAGAGCGTGAGGAGAGTGGAGAAGCAGGAAGAAAGAGCATGAGGAAAGCGGAGTCACAGGATAAAAACACGTGAGGAGACTGGAGACAAAGGATAAAAGAGCATGAGGAGAGCAAGGACACAGGATAAAAGAACGCGAGGAGAGGGCCACGGAAACAGGTTAAAAGAGCGTGAAGACAGCTGAGACAGAGGATAAAAGACCACGCGGAGAGCTGCAGAGACACAGGTTGAAAGAGCAGGAGGACAGCGGAGATACAGGATAAAAGAGTATGAGGAGTGCAGAGACACGGGATAAAAGAGCACGAGCAGAGCAGAGAAACAGGATCAAAGCACCAGGTGAGCGGAGGCGCAGGATAAAAGAGCACGAGGAGAATGGAGAAACAGAATAAAAGTGCACGAGGTGAGCACAGATACAGGATAAAAGAGCGCGAGCTGAATGGAGACACAGGATAAAAGTGCGCGAGGTGAACGGAGACACAGAAGAAATGAATACCAGGAGAGTGGAGCCACAGGATAAAAAAGCACGAGGAGAGCAGAGACACAGCATTACAGAGCCTGAGGAGAGCGGCAGAGACACAGGATAAAAGAGCAAGAGGAGAGCAGAGACAAAATGTAAAAGAGTACGAGGAGAGCAGAGACACAGGATAAAAGAGCACGAGGAGAGCAGGCACAAAGGATTAAAGAGTGTGAGGAGAGCAGAGGCACAGGATAAAAGAGAGCGAGGAGAGCAGAAACACAGGATAAAAGAGCACGAGGAGAGCGGAGACACAGTATTAACTAACATGAGGAGAACAGACACACAGGATAAAAGAACGCGAGGAGAGCAGAGACATAGGGTAAAAGAACACGAGGAGAGCAGAGACACAGGAGAAAAGAGCACGTGGAGAATGGAGACACAGGATAAAATAATGAGTGAAGAGCAGAGCCACAGGAAAAAGCGCGTGAGGAGTGCGGAGATGCAGGATATATGAGCGCAAACAGAGAAGAGACACAGGATAAAAGAGCTTGAGGAGAACGGAGAACCGGATAAAAGAGCGTGAAGAGAGTGGAGAGATAGTATAAAAGAGCACGAGGAGAGCAGAGATACAGGATAAAAGAGCACGAGGGGAGCAGAGACATAGGATAAAAGAGTGTGAGGAGAGCAGAGATACAGGATAAAAGAGCATGAGGAGAGCAGAGACACAGGATAAAAGAGCACGAGGAGAGCAGAGACACAGGATAAAAGAGCACGAGTACAATGGAGAAACAGGATAAAATAATGAATGGAGAGCAGAGCCACAGGAAAAAGAGTGCGAGGAGAGTGGAGACACAGTATAATAGAGAGCGAGGAGAGTGGCAGAGACACAGGATAAAAGAGCACGAGGAGTGCACAGATACAGGATAAAAGAGCACACGGTGAAGGGAGACGCAGGATAAAAGTGCGTGAGGTGAACAGAGAAACAGAACAAAAGAGTACCAGGAGAGCGGAGACACAGAATAAAAAGAGCATGAGGATAGACCTAGATGCAGGATAAAACAGCACGAGGGGAGTGGAGACACAGGATAAAACAACACAAGGAGAGCAGAGGAACAGTTTAAAGAGCACGAGGAGACCAGTGGAGACACAGGAAAAACGATTGCGAGGAGAGGGATGGAGACACAGGATAAAAGAGCACAAGAAGAGCAGAGACAAAGGATAAAAGAGCATGAGGAGAGGAGAGACACAGGATAAAACAGCACGAGGAGAACAGAGACACAGGACAAAAGAGCACATGGAGAAGAGAGACACAGGATACAGTAACGAGAGGAGGGCGGAGTCACAGGTTAAAAGAGCATGAGGAGAGCAGAGATACAGGATAAAAGAGCGCAAGAGAGCGGAGACACTGGATAAAAGAGCACGAGGACAGCAAAGACACAGGCTAAAAGAGCACGAGGAGAGCATAGATACTGTATAAAAGAGCACAAGGAGAGTGGAGACACAGAATAAAAGAGCACAAGAAGAGCAGCTGAGACACGGGATAAAAGAACGCGAGGACAATGGAGACACTGGATAAAAGCACGAGGAGAGTGGCAGGGAGATAGGATAAAAGAGCACAAGGAGAGCAGAGACATAGGATAAATGAGCATGAGGAGAGCAGAGACACAGGATAAAAGAGCGCTAGGAGAGCAGAGACACAGAATAAAAGAGCGCGAGGAGAGTGGCAGAGACACAGACTAAAGGAGCGTGAGGAGAGAGCAAAGACAGTATAAAAGAGCACAAGGAGACCGGAGACACGGGATAAAAGCACGAGGTGAGCGGAGACGCAGGATAAAAGAGTGCGAGAATGGAGACACATTATTAATGAATGCGAGAAGAGCACAGACACAGGATAAAAGAACGCGAGGATAAGGGAGATGCAGGATAAAAGAGCACGAGGAGAATGGAGAGACAGGGTAAAAGCGTGCGAGGGGATGGGTGCCATAGGGTTAAACAATGCGAGGAGAGCAGAGACACAGGATAAAACAGCGCGAGTAGAATGGAGACACAGGATAAAATAATGAGTGAGAGCAGAGCCACAGGTAAAAGAGCATGAGGTGTACGTAGCGCAGGATAAAAGAGCGTGAGCAGAGCAGAAACACAGGATAAAAGAGCACAAGGAGAGCAGTGACACAGGATTAAAGATTGTGAGGAAAGCAGAGAAACAGTATAAAAGAGCACGAGGAGAGCAGAGACAAAGGATAATAGAACGCGAGGAGAGCGCTGGAGAGACAGGATAAAAGAGCATGAGGAGAGTGGAGATGCAGCATAAAAGAGCGTGAGGAGAGCAGCGACACAGGATAAAAGAACTTGTGGAGAGCAGACACAAAGCATAAAATAGCGCAAGAAGTGCGGCAGAGATGCAGGAGAAAAGAGCGCGAGGAGAGCGATGGAGACACAGGATAAAAGTGCGTGAGGATAGTGGAGACACAGGATAAAAGAGCATGAGGAGAGCAGATACACAGGACAAAAGAGTCCGTGGAGAAGGGAGACACAGGATACAATAACGAGAGGAAATCGGAGCCACACGTTAAAAGAGCATGAGGAGAGCAGAGATACAGGACCAAAGAGCGCGAGGAGAACGGAGACAAAGGATAAAAGAGTGCGAGGACAGCGAAGACACAGGATAAAAGAGTGCAAGGAGAGCATAGATACAGGATGAAAGTGCGGGAGGTGAGCGGAGAGACTGGATAAACGAATGTGAGGAGAACGGGGACCGAGGATAAATGAGCGTGAGGAGAGCAGAGAAACAGGTTAAAGAGCGTGAGGAGAGTGGAGACAGAGGATAAAAGAGAATGAGGAGAGCAGAGACACAGGATAAAAGTGTGTGAAGAGAGGGGAGACACAGGATAAAATTGTGTGAGGAGAGTGGAAAGCAGGATAAAAGAGCGTGAGGAGAGTGGAGAGCAGGATAAAAGAGCATGAGGAAAGCGGACACACAGGATAAAAGAGCACGAGCAAAGCGAAGAAACAGGATAAAAGAACGTGAGGAGAGGCACGGAGACAGAGGATAAAAGAGCACGAGCAGAGCAGGGACACAAAATAAAAGAGCACGAGGAGAGCAGAGACACAGGATAAAAGAGCGCGAGGAGAGCAGATACACAGGTTAAAAGAGTGCGAGGAGAGCAGATACACAGGTAAAAGAGCACAAGGAGAGCAGAGAGAGAAGTTAAAAGAGTGCAAGGAGAGCAGAGGCACGGGATAAAAGAGCATGAGGAGAGCAGAGATACAGGATAAACTAGCATGAGGAGAGTGGAGACACAGGATATAAGAGCACGAGGAGAGCAGAGACACAGGATTAAAGAGCATGGGGAGAGTGGAGGCACAGAATAAAACAGCGTGAGGAGAGCGGCAGTGATGCAGGGTAAAAGAACGTGGGGATTGAGGAGACACTGGATAAAAGAGCGTGAGGAGAATGGAGACACAGAATGAAAGATCACAGGGACAGCGGAGAAACTGGATAAAAGACCGTGAAAGAGAGTGGCGGAAATGTGGGATAAAAGAGCCTGAGAGGTGTGGAGACACAGGATAAAAGAGCGCGAGGATAACGGAGACAAATGATAAAAGAGTGTCAGAGCAGCCGAGTCACAGGATAGATGAGCGCGAGGAGAATGGAGACACAGAATAAAAGAGCGTGGGGAGAGTGTAGACACAGGTTAAAAGCGCGCAAGGAGAGCGGCGGAGACTCAGCATTAAAGAGCACGGGAGCCACGGAGACACCGGACAAAAGAGCGTGAGGAGGGTGGAAATACCGTATAAAAGAGTGGGAGGAGAGTGGAGACACTGGATACAAGAGCACGAGGAGAACAGCTGAGACACAGGATAAAAGAGCATGCGGAGAGCAATGGAGATGCAGGATAAAAGAGTGTGAGAGCAGTGTGACACTTGATAAAAGAACGCAAGGAGAGCGGAAACACAGGATAAAAGTGCGCGTGGAGAGTGGAGACAAAGGATAAAGGAACGTGAGGAGAGGGACGGAGACAGAGGATAAAAGACCACGCGTTTGTAGAGACAAAGGATAAAAGAGCACAAGGAGAGCAAATACACAGGTTAAAAGAGCGTGAGGAGAGCAGAGACAAAGAGTAAAAGAGCGCGAGGAGGGGGCCGGAGACACAGGATAAATGAGCGCGAGGAGAGCAGAGACACAGGATAAACGAGTGTGAGGAGAGCAGAGACACAGGATAAAAGAACGCGAGGAGAGGGCCGGAGACAAAGGATAAAAGAGCATGATGAGAGCAGCTGAGACATGGGATAAAAGAGCGCGATGAGGGCAGAGACACAGGATAAAAGAGCGCGAGGACAGCAGAGATGCAGGATAAAAGAGCTCGATGAGATCTGAGACACAGGATAAAAGAGTGTGAGGAGAGCAGAGTCACAGGATAAAAGAGCGTGAGGAGAGTGGAGACACAGCATAAAAGAGCATGAGGAGAGCAGAGACCAAGGATAAAAAAGTGTGAGGAGAGCAAGGACACAGGATAAAAGAGCACGAGGAGAGGGCCGGGGACACAGGATAAAAGCGCATGAGGGGTGTGGAGACACAGGATAAAAGAGCATGAAGAGAGCAGCTGAGACACGGGATAAAAGAGCGTGAGGAGAACAGAGACAAATGATAAAAGAACGCAAGGAGAGCTGAGACACCGGATAAAACAATGTGAGGAGAGTATAAAAGAGCACAAGGAGAGTGGTGGAAACGCAGGGTAAAAGATTGCAAGGAGAGCGAAGACACAGTATAAAAGAGCATGAGAAGAGTGGAGAGACAGGATAAAAGAGCGCAAGGAGAGCGGTGGAGACACAGGATAAAAGAGAGCAAGGAGAGTGGAGACAGAGGATGAAAGAGCGTGAGCAGCGGGGCGGTGACAGAGGGTAAAAGAGCCCGAGGAGAGCAGAGAAACAGGATGAAAGAGTGTGAGGGGAGTGGAGAGACAGGATAAAAGAGTGTGAGGACAGCAGAGATACAGGATAAAAGAGCATGAGGAAGTGCAGACATGGGATAAAAGTGTGTGAGGAGAGCAGAGACACAGGATTAAAGAGCGCGAGTAGAGTGGAGACGTGGGATAAAGGAGCATGAGGAGTGTGGTGGAGACACAGGTTAAAAGAGCGCAAGGAGAGTAGAAACACAGGATAAAAGAGCATGAGCAGTGTGGCGGAGATTCGGGATAATAGAGCGTGAGAGCGGTAGAGACTCAGGATAAAAGAGCATGAAGAGAGCGCAGACACAGGATATAAGAGCACGCGGAGAACAGAGACACAGGATTCAAGAGCATGGGGAGAGCAGAGGCCCAGAATAAAAGAGCATGAGAGGAGGCGCAGAGATGCAGGATAAAAGAGCACGAGGAGATCGGAGACGCAGGATAAAAGAGAGTGGCGGAGATGCGGGATAAAAGAGTGCGAGTGCGGTAGAGACACAGGATAAAAGAGCATGAGGAGAGCGGAGACACAGGATATAGGAGCGCGAGGAAAGCAGAGACACAGGATTAAACAACATGGGGATAGCGGAGACACAGGATAAAAGAGCACGAGGGTAGCGGCGGTGACACAAGATAAAAAAGCGTGAGGAGAGTAGAGACACAGTATAAAAGAGCACGAGGAGAGTTGAGACACAGGATAAAAAAGCATGAGGAGAGCAGAGACATTGGAAAAAAGGCACGAGGAGAGCGGAGACACAGGATAAAAGACCGCGAGGAGAGCGGCGAAGATGCGGGATAAAAGACCGCGAGGAGAGCAGCATAGAAACAGAATAAAAGAACGTTTGGAGAGCGGAGACACAGGATAAAAGAGCACTAGGAGAGCGGCAGAAACGCAGGATAAAAGAGTGCGAGAGTGGTGAGACTCTTGATAAAAGAATGCAAGGAGAGCAGAAACAAAGGATAAAAGAGTACGTGGAGAGCAGAGACACATAATAAAAGAGCATGAGGAGAGCGGGGGAGACGCAGGATAAAAGGGCATCAGGAGAGCGGTGGAGACAGAGGATAAAAGAGCATGAGGAGAGCGAGACACAGCATAAAAGAGCACGAGGAGAGTGGAGACAGAGGATAGAAGAGCATGAGGAGAGTGGAGACACAGGATAAAAGAACGTGAGTAGAGTGGAGACATGGGATAAAAGAGCGAGAGGAGATCCGAGACAATGGATAAAAGAGCGCGAAAGAGAGTGGTGGAAATGTGGGAGAAAAGAGCCTGAGAGCCGCGGAGACTCAGGATAAAAGAGCACAAGGATAACGGAGACAGAGGATAAAAGAGCATCAGAGCAGCCGAGTCACAGGATAGAAGAGCGCGAGGAGAATGGCGACACAGGTTAAAAGAGCACGAAAGCAGTGAGACACTTGATAAAAGAACGCAAGGAGAGCAGAAACATAGCATAAAAGAGCGAGTGGAGAGTGGAGACACATGACAAAAGATCACGGGGAGAGCGGCGGAGACGCAGGATAAAAGAGTGCAAGGAGAGCAGAGACACAGGATAAAAGTGCATCAGGAGAGCAGTGGAGACAAAGGATAAAAGAGCATGAGGAGAGCAGAGACACAGGATGAAAGAGCACGAGGAGAGCGGTGGAAACGCAGGAGAAAAGAGCACGAGGGAGAGCAGAGACGGAGGAGAAAAGACCATGAGGAGAATCGAGACACAGGTTAAAAGAGCACACGGAGAGTAAAAACACAGGATAAAAGAGCGTGAGAAGTGTGGCAGAGATGCGGAATGAAAGAGCACGAGAGCGGTAGAGACACAGGATAAAAGAGCATGAGGAGAGCGGAGACACAGGATATAAGAGCGTGAGGAAAGCAGAGACACAGGATTAAAGAACATCGGGAGAGCGGAGACACAGGATAAAAGAGCGCGAGGGTAGCGGCGGTGACGCAGGATAAAAGTGTGTGAGGAGAGTGGAGACGCAGGATAAAAAAGCATGAGGAGAGCGGAGACACTGGAAAAAGTGCCCTTGGAGAGTGGAGACACAGGATAAAAGACCGCGAGGACGGTGGTGGAAACTCAGGATAAAAGAGTGCGAGGAGGGTGGAGACGCATATAAAAGAGCACAAGGAGGGTGGAGACACAGGATAAAAGAGCAGGAGGAGAGCGGAGACACAGGATAAAAGAGCGTGTGGAGCGGAGTGGTGACACAGGATAAAAGAGCACGAGGAGAGTGGAGATACAGGATAAAAGAGTGCAAGGACAGCGGAGACACAGGATAAAAGAGCTTGAGGAGAGTGGAGACATGGGATAAATGAGCATCCATAGTGTGGCAGAGACACAGGTTAAAAGAGTGCAAGGAGAGTAGAAACACAGGATAAAAGAGCTTGAGGTGTGTGGGGGAGATACGGGATAATAGAGCGCGAGAGTGGTAGAGATGTAGGATAAAAGAGCATGAGGAGAGCAGAGACACAGGATATAAGAGCGCGAGGAGAGCAGAGACACAGGATTACAGAGCATGGTGGGAGCAGAGACACAGAATAAAACAGCGTGAGGAGAGCCGCAGAGATGCAGGATAAAAGAGCATGGGGAGAGCGGAGACACAGGATAAAAGAGTGCTAGGAGAACGGAGACACAGATAAAAGAGCATGAGGACAGTGGAGACACAGGATAAAAGAATGTGAGGAGAGCAGAGACACAGGACAAAAGAGTGCGAGGAGAGTGGTGGAGACGCAAGATAATAGAGCACGATGAGAGCAGAGACAGAGGATAACAGAGCGCGAGGAGAGCAGAGACACAGGATAAAAGGGTGCAAGGAGAGTGGAGACACAGGATCAAAGAGTGCGAGGAGAGTGGAGACACAGGATAAAAGAGCACGAGGAGAGCAGAGACACAGGATAAAAGAGCACAAGGTCAGTGGAGACACAGGATAAAACAGCGTGTGTATCGTGGCGGAGACAGAGGATAAAAGAGCGTGAGGAGAGCTGAGACACAGGATAAATGAGCGCGAGGAGAGGGGGGGAGACTCAGGATAAAAGAGTGCGAGGATTAGGGAGACGCAGGATAAAAGAGCCCGAGGAGAACAGAGAGACAGGATAAAAGCGTGCGAGGAGAGGGGTGCCACAGGATAAAGCAACACGAGGAGAGCAGAGACACAGGTAAAAGATCGGCAGGAGAGCAGAGACACAGGACAAAAGAGCATGAGGAGACAGAGACACAGGATAAAATAATGAGTGGAGAGTAGAGCCACAGGTAAAGGAGCATGAGGTGTGCGTAGCATGGGATAAAAGAGCTTGAGGAGAGCGGGGACACAGGATATAAGAGCGTGAGGAAAGCAGAGACACAGGATTAAAGAACATGGGGATAGCGGAGACACAGGATAAAAGAGCGCGAAGGTAGCGGCGGTGACGCAGGATAAAAGAGCGTGTGGAGAGTAGAGACACACTATTAAAGAGCACGAGGAGAGTGGAGACAAAGGAAAAAAAGCATGAGGAGAGCGGAGACACTGGAAAAAGAGCACAAGGAGAGCGGAGACACAGGATAAAAGAGCGCGAGGAGAGTGGTGGAAACTCAGGACAAAAAAACATGAGGATCATGGAGACACAGAATAAAAGAGCATGAGGAGCATGGAGACAAAGGATAAAAGAGCATGCGGAGACCGGAGACACAGCATAAAAGAGAGCGAGGAGTGCAGAAACACAGGATAAAAGAGCGTGAGGAGAGTGGAGACACGGGATGAAAGGGTGCGATGAGAGCAGAGTCACAGGATAAAAGAGCAGAAGGTCTGTGCAGACACAGGATAAAACAGCGCGAGTATAGTGGTGGAAACAGGATAAAAGAGCGTGAGGTGAGTGGCGGAGACACAGGATAAAAGAGCGTGAGGAGAGCTGGGACACAGGATAAATGAGCGTGAGGAGAGCGGGGGAGACCCGGGATAAAAGACCGCAAGGATTAGGGAGATTCAGGATAAAAGAGCGCGAGGAGAACAGAGAGAGAGAGGCTAAAAGCGTGCGTGGGGAGGGGTGCCACAGCGTAAAACAACGCTAGGAGAGCAGAGACACAGGTAAAAGAACATGAGGAGTGTGGTGAAGACGCTGGATAAAAGAACGTGAGGAGCTCAGAGACACAGGACAAAAGAACGTGAGGAGACCAGAAACACAGGATAAAACTGCACGAGTAGAATGGAGACACAGGATAAAATAATGAGTGGAGAGCAGAACCACAGGTAAAGGAGCATGAGGTGTGTGTAGCACAGGATAAAAGGGCGCGAGCAGAGCAGAAACACAGGATAAAAGAGCGCAAGGAGAGCATTGACACAGGATTGAAGATTGTGAGGAGAGCAGAGAAACAGGATAAAAGAGCATGAGGAGAGCACAGCCACAGGATAAAAGAACGCGAGGAGAGCGCTGGAGAGACAGGATAAAAGAGCATGAGGAGATTGGAGACGCAGCATAAAAGAGCGCGAGGAGAGCTGAGACACAGGATAAAAGAACTTGTGGAGAGCAGACACAAAGCATAAAATAGCGCGATAAGTGCGGCAGAGATGCAGGATAAAAGAGCGCGAGGAGAGCGATGGAAAAACAGGATAAAAGAATTCGAGGAGAGGGATGGAGACACTGGATAAAAGAGTGCAAGAAGAGCAGAGAAAAAGGATAAAAGAATATGAGGAAAGGAGAGACACAGGATAAAAGAGCATGAGGAGATCAGAGACAAAGGACAAAAGAGTGCAAGCATTAGGGAGTGGTAGGATAAAAGAGCGCGAGGATAACAGAGAGACAGGATAAAAGCGAGCGAGGGGAGGGGTGCCACAGGGTAAATGAACGCGAGGAGAGCAGAGACACAGGTAAAAGAACATGAGGAGAGTGGTGAAGACACAGGATAAAAGAACGTGAGGAGAGCAGAGGCACAAGACAAAGGAGCGTGAGGAGAGCAGAGACCCAGGGCAAAAGAACGTGAGGAGAGCAGAGACACAGGATAAAACTGCGCGAGTAGAATGGAGACACAGGATAAAATAATGAGTGGAGAGCAGAACCACAGGTAAAGGAGCGTGAGGTGTGCGTAGCGCAGGATAAAAGAGCGCGAGCAGAGCAGAAACACAGGATAAAAGAGCGCAAGGAGAGCAGTGACACAGGATTAAAGATTGTGAGGAGAGCAGAGAAACAGGATAAAACAATGCAAGGAGAGTGCTGGAGAGACAGGATAAAAGAGCATGAGGAGAGTGGGGACACAGGATAAAAGAACTTGTGGAGTGCAGCCACAATGCATAAAATAGCGCGATAAGTGCGGCAGAGATGCAGGATAAAAGAGCGCGAGGAGAGCAGAGACAAAGGATAAAAGAGTGCAAGGATAGCGGAGACACAGGCTAAAAGAGTGCAAGGATATCATAGATACAGGATAAAAGAGCGCGAGGAGAGCACAGACACAGGATGAAAGTGCGTGAGGTCAGCGGAGAGATAGGAGAAATGAATGTGAGGAGAGCAGAGACACAGGATAAAAGAGCATGAGGAGAGTGGAGAAACAGGATAAAAGAGCATGAGGAGAGCGGAGACACAAGATAAAAGAGCATGAGGAGAGAAGAGACACAGGATAAAAGTGTGTGAGGACAGGGGAAACACAGGATAAAAGAGCACGAGGAGAGCGAAGACAGAGGATAAAAGAAGAAGAGGAGAGGGACGGAGACAGAGGATAAAAGAACATGAGGAGAGCAGAGACACAAAATAAAACAGCATGAGGAGAGCAGATACAGAGGATAAAAGAGCGCGAGGTGAGCAGATACACAGGTTAAAAGAGCGCGAGGAGAGCAGAGACACAGGGTAAATGAACATGAGGAGAGTGGAGAGACAGGATAAAAGGGTGCAAGGAGAGCAGAGACACATGATAAAAGAGCATGAGGAGAGGGCCGGAGACACAGGATAAAAGAGCACGAGGAGAGCAGAGACACAGGATAAATGAGCATTAGGAGAGCAGCTGAGACACGGGATAAAAGAGAACGAGGAGAGCAGAGATAAAGGATAAAAGACCACGAGGAGAGCTGAGACACAGGATAAAAGAGTGTGAGGAGAGTAGAGACACAGTATAAAAGAGCACAAGGAGAGTGGAGACACAAAATAAAAGAGCATGAGGAGAGCGGAGACACAGGATAAAAGAGCAGGAGGATAGCGGAGACAGAGGATAAAGAAGCAGGAGGAGAGTCGCGAAGAGGCGGGATAAAAGAGCGCGAGGAGACAGGCATAGACACAGGATAAAAGAGAGCAAGGAGAGTGGTGATAACGCAGGGTAAAAGAGAGCAAGGAGCGTGGAGACAGAGGATAAAAGAGCGTGAGGAGCGGAGCGGTGACAGAGGATAAAGGAGCACGAGGACAGCAGAGACACAGGATAAAAGAGCGCGAGGGGAGTGGAGAGACAGGATAAAAGAATGTGAGGACTGCAGAGACACAGGATAAAAGAGCGTGAGTAGAGTGGAGACATGGGATAAAAGAGCATGAGGAGTGAGGCGGTGACACAGGTTAAAAGAGCACAAGGAGATAGAAACACAGGATAAAAGAGCATGAGCAGTGTGGCGGAGATGCGGGATAATAGAGCGTGAGAGCGGTAGAGACTCAGGATAAAAGAGCATGAGGAGAGCGGAGACATAGGATATAAGAGCATGAGGAGAGCAGAGACACAGGATTAAAGAGCATGGGGAGAGCAGAGGCACAGAAAAAAAGAGCATGAGGAGAGCGGCAGAGATGCAGGATAAAAGAGCGTGGGGATAACGGAGACACAGGATAAAAGAGTGCGAGAAGAATGGAGACACAGAATGAAATATTACAAGGAGAGTGGAGACACTGGATAAAAGAGCATGAGGAGATCGGAGACAAAGGATAAAAGAGCACAAAAGAGAGTGGCAGAAATGTGGGATAAAAGAGCCCAAGAGCCGCGGAGACACAGGATAAAAGAGCGCGAGGATAACGGAGACACAGGATAAAAGAGCATCAGAGCGGCTGAGTCTGCAGATAGAAGAGCTTGAGGTGAATGGAGGCACAGGTTAAAAGAGCGCGAGGAGAGCGGCAGAGACGCAGGATAAAAGAGTGCCAGAGCGGTGAGACTCTTGATAAAAGAATGCAAGGAGAGCGGAAACACAGAATAAAGGATTGCGTGGAGAGCGGAGACACAAGATAAATGAGCACGGGGAGAGGGGCGGAAACACAGGATAAAAGAGTGTAAGGAAAGCAGAGACACAGGATAAAATAGCATCAGGAGAGTGGTGGAGACACAGGATAAAAACGCATGAGGAGATCGGTGGAGATGAAGGATAAAAGAGCACAGGGAGAGCAGAGACAGAGGATAAAAGAGCGCGAGTAGAGTGTAGACATGGGAGAAAAGAGCGTGAGGTGTGTGGCGGATAAACAGGTTAAAAGAGCGCAAGGAGAGTAGAAACACAGGATAAAAGAGCATGAGGAGTGTGGCGGAGATGTGGGATAAAAGATCGCGAGATCGCTAGTGATGCAGGATAAAAGAACATGATGAGAGCGGAGACACAGGATATAAGAGCGTGAGGAGAGCAGAGACACAGTATTAAAGAAAATGGGGATAGCGGAGACACAGGATAAAAGAGCTCGAGGGTAGCGGCGGTGACGCAGGATAAAAGAGCGTGGGGAGAACAGAGACACAATATAAAAGAGCATGAGGAGACTGGAGACACAGGATAAAAGAGTACGAGGAGAGTGGAGACATAGGATAAAACAGCGCGAGGAGAGCGGCGGAGATGCGGGATAGAAGAGCACGACAAGAGTGAAAGAGACACAGGATAAAAGAGCGTGAGGAGAGTGGAGACACAGGAAAAAAGAACATGAGGAGAGTGGCGGAGATGCAGGAAAAAAGAGTGCGAGGAGAGCAGAGACTCAGGATAAAAGAGCACGAGGAGAGTGGAGACAGGGTATAAAAGAGCATGAGGAGAGCGGAGACACGGATATAAGTGTGTGAGGAGAGCGGCGGAGATGCAGGATAAAAGAGCGTGAGGAGAGCAGAGACACAGGATAAAAGAGCATGAGGAGAGCTGAGACACAGGATAAATGAGCTTGATGAGAGCGGGAGAGATGCGGGATAAAAGAGCGCTAGTAGAGCAGAGACACAGGATTAAAGAGCATGGGGAGAGCAGAGACACAGGATAAAGCAGAGTGAGGAGAGCGGCTGAGATGCGGGATAAAAGAGCGCGAGGAGAGTGGCATAGACACAGAATAAAAGAATGTTTGGAGAGCGGAGACACAGGATAAAAGAACGTGAGGAGAGTGGTGGAAACGCAGGATAAAAGAGTGCAAGGAGGGCGGAGACACAGTATAAAAGAGCACGAGGGTGGTGGAGGCACAGGATAAAAGAGCATGAGGATGGTGGAGACACAGGATAAAAGAGCATGAGGAGAGGGGAGATACAGGATAAAAGAGCGTGAGAGAGCAGAGCCTCAAGGTAATAGAGTGCGAGGAGAGCGGAGACACAGGTTAAAAGAGCGTGAGGAGCGGAGCGGTGACACAGGATAAAAGAGCACAAGGAGAGCAGAGACGCTGGATTAAAGAGCATGAGGAGAGTGGAGATACAGGATAAAAGAGTGCAAGGACAGCAGAGACACAGGATAAAAGAGTGTGAGGAGAGTGGAGACACGGGATAAAAGGGTGTGAGGAGAGCAGAGACACAGGGTAAAAGCATGAGGAGAGCGGAGACACAGGATAAAAGAGCGTGAGTAAAGTGGAGACATGGGATAAAAGAGGATGATCTCTTTGGCGGAGACACAGGTTAAAAGAGCGCAAGGAGAGTAGAAACATGGGATACAAGAGAATGAGGAGTGTGGCGGAGATACTGTATAACAGAGCGTGAGAGCGGTAGAGATGCAGGATAAAAGAGCATGAGGAGAGCAGAAACAAAGGATATAAGAGCACGAGGAGAGCAGAGACGCAGGATTAAAGAGCATTGAGAGAACAGAGACAAAGAATAAAACAACATGAGGAGAGTGGCAGAGATGCGGGATAAAAGAGCCTGTGGAGAGTGGAGACACAGGATAAAAGAGCACGAGGTTAGCGGCGGAGACGCAGGATAAAAGAACGCGAGGAGAACAGAGACTCAGGACAAAAGAGCACAAGGAGAGTGCAGATGCAGGATAAAAGAGCGCGAGGAGATCGTAGATGCATTTAAAAGTGCACGAGGAGAGTGGAGACACAGGAAAAAAGAATGTGAGGAGAGCGGAGACAAAGCACTAAAGAGCACGAGGAGAGCGGCGGAGATGCAGGATAAAAGAGCACGAGGAGAGCGGAGATAGAGGATAACAGAGAGCGAGGAGAGCAGAGACACAGGATAAAAGGGTGCGAGGAAAGTGGAGACACAAGCTAAAAGAGCACGAGGAGAGTGGAGACACAGAATGAAAGATCACAATGAGAGTGGAGACATTGGATAAAAGAGCGCGAGGAGATCAGACACAAAGGATAAAAGAGCGCTAAAGTGATGGGCTGAAGTGTGGGATAAAAGGGCCTGAAAGCCGCGGAGACACAGGATAATAGAGCGCGAGGATAACGGAGACACAGGATAAAAGAGCTTCAGAGCGGCCGAGTCATAGGATAGAAAAGCGCGAGGAGAATGGAGACACAGGTTAAAAGAGTGCAAGGAGAGCGGCAGAGACGCAGGATAAAAGAGTGCGAGAGCGGTGAGACACTTGATAAAAGAACGCAAGGAAAGCGGAAACACAGGATAAAAGAGCACGTGGAGAGCGCAGACACCTGATAAAAGAGCACGAGGAGGTGCGGCAGAGACGCAGGATAAAAGAGTGCAAGGGGAGCAGAGGCATACGATAAAAGAGCATCAGGAGAGCAGTGGAGACACAGGATAAAAGAGCATGAGGAGAGCAGAGACAAAGGATAAAAGAGCACTAGGAGAGCGGAGAGAGATGATAGAAGAGCATGAAGAGAGTGGAGACACAGGATAAAAGAGCACGAGGAGAGCAGAGACACAGGATAAAAGAGCGCGAGGGGAGTGGAGAGACAGGATAAAAGAGTGTGAGGTCAGCAGAGACACAGGATAAAAAAGCGTGAGTAGAGTGGAGACATGGGATAAAAGAACATGAGGAGTGTGGCAGATACACAGGTTAAAAGAGCGCAAGGAGATAGAAACACAGGATAAAAGAGCATGAGCAGTGTGGCGGAGATGCGGGATAATAGAGTGTGAGAGCGGTAGAGACTCAGGATAAAAGAGCATGAGGAGAGCGGAGACATAGGATATAAGAGCATGAGGAGATCAGAGATACAGGATTAAAGAGCATGGGGACAGCAGAGGCACAGAATAAAAGAGCATGAGGAAGGCGGCAGAGATGCAGGATAAAAGCATGGGGATAGCGGAGATGCAGGATAAAAGAGCGCAAGGAGAATGGAGACACAGAATGGAAGATGACAAGGAGAGCGGAGATTCTGGATAAAAGAGCGTGAGGAGATCAGAGACAAAGGATAAAAGAGCACGAAAGAGAGTGGCGGAAATGTGGGATAAAAGAGCCCGAGAGCCACGGAGACACAGGATAAAAGAACGCGAGGATAATGGAGACACAGGATAAAAGAGCGTCAGAGCGGCTGAATCACAGGAGAGAAGAGCGCGAGGTGAATGGAGACACAGGTTTAAAGAACGTGAGGAGAGCGGCAGAGATGCAGGATAAAGGAGTGCGAGAGCGGTGAGACACTTGATAAAAGAATGCAAGGAGAGCGGAAACACAGGATAAAGGAGCGCGAGGAGAGTGGAGACACAAGATAAAAGAGCACGGGGAGAGCGGCGGAGACGCAGAATAAAAGAGTGCAAGGAGAGCAGAGACACAGGATAAAATAGCATCAGGAGAGCGGTGGAGACACAGGATAAAAGAGCTTGAGGAGAGCGGTGGAGACAAAGGATAAAAGAGCACGAGAAGAGCAGAGACAGAGGATAAAAGAGCGCGAGGAGAGTGGAGATACAGGATAAAAGAGCATGAGTAGAGTGTAGACATGGGATAAAAGAGCGTTGGAGTGTGGCAGATAAACAGGTTAAAAGAACGCAAGGAGAGTAGAAACACACGATAAAAGAGCATGAGTGTGTGGCAGAGATGCGGGATAAAGATCGTGAGAGTGGTAGTGACACAGGATAAAAGAGCACAAGGAGAGTGGAGACACAGGATATAAGAGCATGAGGAGAGCAGAGACACAGGATTAAGGAACATGGGGATAG
Organism: Carcharodon carcharias; assembly: GCF_017639515.1. Classification (NCBI taxonomy): domain Eukaryota; kingdom Metazoa; phylum Chordata; class Chondrichthyes; order Lamniformes; family Lamnidae; genus Carcharodon; species Carcharodon carcharias. Next base: position 77,320,160 of record NC_054481.1, on the reverse strand, counting down.
CGGAGACACAGGATAAAAAAGCGCGAGGGTAGCGGCGGTGACGCAGGATAAAAGAGTGTGGGGAGAACAGAGACACAATATAAAAGAGCACGAGGAGACTGGAGATGCAGGATAAAAGAGCGTGAGGAGATCTGAGACACAGGAAAAAAGAACACGAGGAGAGTGGCGGAGACGCAGGAAAAAAGAGTGTGAGGAGAGCGGAGACACAGGATAAAAGAGCACGAGGAGAGTGGAGACACCGTATAAAAGAGCATGAGCACAGCGGAGACACAGGATAAAAGAGTGCGAGAGAGCGGCAGAGACGCAGGATCAAAGAGCGTGAGGAGAGCTGAGAAGCAGGATAAATGAGCTTGAGGAGAGAGGGAGAGACGCGGGATAAGAGAGTGCTAGGCGAGTAGAGACACAGGATTAAAGACCATGGGGAGAGCGGCGACACAGAATAAAACAGTGCGAGGAGAGCGGCTGAGATGCGGAATAAAAGAGCGTGGGGATAGCGGAGACACAGGATAAAAGAGCGCGAGGACAGTAGAGATGCAGGATAAAAGAGCACGAAGAGATCAGAGACACAGGATAAAAGAGCGTGAGCAGAGTAGAGACACAGTATAAAAGAGCACGAGGAGAGTGGAGACACAGGATAAAAAAGCATGAGGAGAGCGGAGACACTGGAAAAAGAGCACGAGGAGAGCGGAGACACAGGATAAAAGATCGCGAGGAGAGCGGCGAAGATGCGGGATAAAAGAGTGTGAGGAGAGCGGCATAGACACAGGATAAAAGAATGTTTGGAAAGCGGAGACACAGGATAAAAGAGCGCGAGGAGAGTGGTGGAAACGCAGGATAAAAGAGTGCGAGAAAGGCGGAGACACAGCTTAAAAGAGCACGAGGAGGGTGGAGACACAGGATAAAAGAGCACGAGGAGGGTGGAGACACAGGATAAAAGAGCACGAGGAGAGCGGAGACAATGTATAAAAGAACTTGAGGGGAGTTGAGATACAGGATAAAAGAATGCAAGGACAGCAGAGACACAGGATAAAAGAGCATGAGGAGAGTGGAGACACGGGATAAAAGGGTGCGAGGAGAGCAGAGACACTGGATAAAAGAGCATGAGGAGAGTGGAGACAAAGGATAAAAGAGCGCGAATAAAGTGGAGACATGGGATAAAAGAGCATGAGCAGTGTGGCGGAGACACAGGTTAAAAGAGCACAAGGAGAGTAGAAACACGGGATAAAAGACCATGCAGAGTGTGGCGGAGATACGGGATAATAGAGCGCGAGAGCGGTAGAGACGCAGGGTAAAAGAGCATGAGGAGAGCAGAGATACAGGATATAAGAGCACGAGGAGAGCAGAGACACAGGATTAAAGAGCATGGGGAGAGCAGAGTCACAGAATAAAACCGCATGAGGAGAGCAGCAGAGATGCGGGATAAAACAGCATGGGGAGAGTGGAGACACAGGATAAAAGAGCTCGAGGACAGTAGAGACGCAGGATAAAAGAGCACGAGGAGATCAGAGACAAAAGATAAAAGAGCGTGAGGAGAGTAGAGACACAGTATAAAAGAGCATGAGGAGAGTGGAGACACAGGATAAAAAAGCATGAGGAGAGTGGAGAAACTAGAAAAAGAGCACGAGGAGAACGGAGACACAGGATAAAAGACGGCGAGGAGAGCGGCGAAGATGCGGGATAAAAGAGTGTGAGGAGAGCGGCATAGACACAGGATAAAAGAACGTTTGGAAAGCGGAGACACAGGATAAAAGAGCGCAAGGAGAGTGGTGGAAATGCAGGATAAAAGATTGCGAGAAGGGCAGAGACACAGCATAAAAGAGCACTAGGGTGGTGGAGACACAGGATAAAAGAGCACGAGGAGGGTGGAGACACAGGATAAAAGAGCACGAGGAGACCGGAGACACAGGATAAAAGAGCGTGAGGAGCGGAGCGGTGACACAGGATAAAAGAGCACGAGGAGAGCAGAGACAATGTATAAAAGAACGTGAGGAGAGTTGAGATACAGGATAAAAGAATGCAAGGACAGCAGAGATACCGGATAAAAGAGCATGAGGAGAGTGGAGACACGGGATAAAAGGGTGCGAGGAGAGCAGAGCCACAGGATAAAAGAGCATGAGGAGAGTGGAGACAAAGGATAAAAGAGCGCGAGTAAAGTGGAGACATGGGATAAAAGAGCATGAGCAGTGTGGCGGAGACACAGGTTAAAAGAACACAAGGAGAGTAGAAACACGGGATAAAAGACCATGCAGAGTGTGGCGGAGATACGGGATAATAGAGCGCAAGAGCAGTAGAGACGCAGGATAAAAGAGCATGAGGAGAACAGAGATACAGGATATAAGAGCACGAGGAGAGCAGAGACACAGGATTAAAGAGCATGGGGAGAGCAGAGTCACAGAATAAAACCACATGAGGAGAGCGGCAGAGATGCGGGATAAAACAGCATGGGAGAGTGGAGACACAGGATAAAAGAGCATGAGGGTAGCGGCGGAGACGCAGGATAAAAGAGCGCGAGGACAGTAGAGACGCAGGATAAAAGAGCACGAGGAGATCAGAGGCACAGGATAAAAGAGCGTGAGCAGAGTAGAGACACAGTATAAAAGAGTACGAGGAGAGTGGAGACGCAGGATAAAAAAGCATGAGGAGAGCGGAGACACTAGAAAAAGAGCACGAGCAGAGCGGAGACACAGGATAAAAGACGGCGAGGAGAGTGGCGAAGATGCGGGATAAAAGAGTGTGAGGAGAGTGGCATAGATACAGGATAAAAGAATGTTTGGAAAGCGGAGACACAGGATAAAAGAGCGCGAGGAGAGTGGTGGAAACGCAGGATAAAAGAGTGCGAGAAGGGCGGAGACACAGCATAAAAGAGCACGAGGAGGGTGGAGACACAGGATAAAAGAGCACGAGGAGGGTGGAGACACAGGATAAAAGAGCACGAGGAGAGCAGAGACACAGGATAAAAGAGCGGGAGAGAACAGAGACTCAAGGGAATAGAGTGCGAGGAGAGTGGAGACACAGGATAAAAGAGCATGAGGAGACCGGAGACACAGGATAAAAGAGTGTGAGGAGCGGAGCGGTGACACAGGATAAAAGAGCACGAGGAGAGCAGAGACAATGTATAAAAGAATGTGAGGAGAGTTGAGATACAGGATAAAAGAATGCAAGGACAGCAGAGAGACAGGATAAAAGAGCGTGAGGAGAGTGGAGACACGGGATAAAAGGGTGCGAGGAGAGCAGAGACACAGGATAAAAGATCATGAGGAGAGTGGAGACAAAGGATAAAAGAGCGCGAGTAAAGTGGAGACATGGGATAAAAGAGCATGAGCAGTGTGGCGGAGACACAGGTTAAAAGAGCATAAGGAGAGCGGTGGAGATGTGGGATAAAAAAGCATGAGGAGAGTGGAGACACAGGATAAAAGAACACGAGGAGAGCGGTGGAGATGTAGGATAAAAGAGTGCTCGGAGAATGGAGACACATTTAAAAGAGCACGAGGAGAGTGGAGACACAGAACAAAAGAGCGCAAGAAGAGCGGCGGAGATGCAGGATAAAAGAGCACGAGGAGAGCGGAGACAGAGGAGAACAGAGCACGAGGAGAGCAGAGACACAGGATACAAGTTTGCGAAGAGATTGGAGATACAGGATAAAAGAGCGCGAGGAGAGTGGAGTTACAGGATAAAAGAGCACGAGGAGAGCAGAGACACAGGATAAAAGAGCTCAAGGTCAATGGTGACACAGGATAAAACAGCGTGAGGATATTGGTGGAGACAGAGGATAAAAGAGCGTGAGGAGAGTGCTGGAGACACAGGATAAAAGAGCGTGAGCAGAGTGGAGACACATGATAAAAGAACATGAGGAGAGTGGCGGAGATGCAGGATGAAAGAGTGCGAGGAGAGCGGAGACACAGGATAAAAGAGCACGAGGAGAGTGGAGACACAGTATAAAAGAGCAGGAGGATAGCGGAGACACAGGATAAAGAAGCACGAGGAGAGTGGCGAAGATGCGGGATAAAAGAGCGCGAGGAGAGCAGATAGACACAGGATAAAAGATCTTGAGGAGAGCGGAGACACAGGATAAAAGAATGCAAGGAGAGTGGTGTAAACGCAGGGTAAAAGATTGCGAGGAGAGCGGAGACACAGTGTAAAAGAGCATGAGAAGAGTGGAGACACAGGATAAAAGAGCATGAGGAGAGCGGAGACACAGGATAAAAGAGCATGAGGAGAGCAGAGACACAGGATAAAAGAGCATGAGGAGTGCAGTGACACAGGATAAAAGAGCATGAGGAGAGTGGAGAGACAGGATAAAAGAGTGTGAGGAGAGCAGAGACACAGGATAAAAGAGCATGAGGAGAGTGGAGACACGAAATAAAAGGGTGCGAGGAGAGCAGAGACACAGGATAGAAGAGCGCGAGTAGAGTGGAGACATGGGATAAAAGAGCGTGAGGAGTGTGGCGGAGACACAGGTTAAAAGAGCACAAGGAGATTAGAAGCACAGGATAAAAGAGCATGAGGAGAGTGGAGACACAGGATAAAACAACGTGAGGAGAGTTGCAGAAATGCGAGATAAAGGAGCGCGAGTATGGCGGAGACACAGGATAAAAGCGCGTGAGGAGTGCGTAAACATAGGATAAAGGAGCACGAGGAGAGCAGCTGAGACACGGGATAAAAGAGCGCAAGGAGTGCAGAGACACAGGATTAAAGATTGTGAGGAGAGCATAGAAACAGAATAAAAGAGCTCGAGGAGAGCAGAGACACAGGATAAAAGAACGCTAGGAGAGCGCTGGAGAGACAGGATAACAGAGCATGAGTAGAGTGGAGACACAGCATAAAAGAGCGTGAGGAGAGCGGAGACACAGGATAAAAGAGCTTGTGGAGAGCAGACACAAAGCATAAAATAGCGCAAGAAGTGTGGCAGAAATTCAGGATAAAAGAGCGCGAGGAGAGCGATGGGGACACAGGATAAAAGTCCGTGAAAATAGTGGAGACACAGGAGAAAAGAGTGCGAGGAGAGGCATGGAGACACAGGATAAAAGAGCGCAAGAAGACCAGAGACAAACGATAAAAGAGCATGAGGCGAGGAGAGGCGCAGGATAAAAGAGCATGAGGAGAGCGGAGACACAGGACAAAAGAGCACGTGGAAAAGGGAGACACAGGATACAATAAAGAGGGGAAAGCGGAGCCACAGGTTAAAAGAGAATGAGGAGAGCGGAGATACAGGATAAAAGAGCACGAGGAGAGCGGAGGCAAAGGATAAAAGAGTGCAAGGACAGCGGAGACACAGGCTAAAAGAGTGCATGGAAAGCATAGATACACGATAAAAGAGCGCGAGGAGAGCACTGACACAGGATGATAGTGCGTGACATGAGCGGAGACACAGGATAAATGAGTGTGAGGAGAGCAGAGACACAGGATAAAAGAGCATGAGGAGACCGGAGAAACAGGATAAAAGAGCGTGAGGAGAGAGGAAACAAAGGATAAAAGAGCATGAGGAGAGCAGAGACACAGGATAAAAGTGTGTGAGGAGAGGGGAGACGCAGGATAAAAGAGCACGAGGAGAACGAAGACAGAGGATGAAAGAACGTGAGGAGAGGGCCGGAGCCAGTTGATAAAATAGCATGAGGAGAGCAGAGACACAAAATAAAAGAGCATGAGGAGAGCAGAGACACAGGAGAAAAGAGCGCGAGGAGAGCAGATACACAGGTTAAAAGATCGCGAGGAGAGCAGAGACACTGGGTAAAAGAGCACGAGGATAGTGGAGAGACAGGATAAAAGAGTGCAAGGAGAGCAGAAACACAGGATAAAAGTGCACGAGGAGAGGGCCGGAGGCACAGGATAAAAAGCGCGAGGAGATCAGAGACACAGAATAAAAGAGCATGACACGAGCAGAGACAAAGTATAAAAGAGCATGAGGAGAGCAAGGACACAGGATAAAAGAGCACGAGGAGAAGGCCGGGGACACAGGATAAAAGAGTGTGAGGAGTGCAGAGACACAGGATAAAAGAGCACGAGGAGAGCAGCTGAGACACGGGATAAAAGAGTGCGAGGAGAGCAGAAACACAGGATAAAAGAGCGTGAAGAGTTCAGAGACACAGGATGAAAGAGCATGAGGACAGTAGAGACACAGTATAAAAGAGCACAAGGAGAGTGGAGGCACAAAATAAAAGAGCATGAGCAGAACGGTGATTCAGGATAAAAGAGCAGGAGGATAGCGGAGACAGAGGATAAAGAATTGCGAGGAGAGTGGCGAAGATGGGGGATAAAAGAGCACAAGGAGAGCAGCATAGACACAGCATAAAAGAGCTTGAGGAGAGTGGAGAAACAGGATAAAAGAGCACAAGGAGAGTGGTGTAAACGCAGGGTAAAAGAGTGCGAGGAGTGCGGAGACAAAGTACAAAAGAGCATGAGAAGAGTGGAGACATAGGACAAAAGAGCATGAGGAGAGCGGAGACACAGGATACAAGAGCGCGAGGAGTGCGGCATGACGCCAGATAAAAGAGAGCGAGGAGAGCGGAGACACAGGATAAAAGAGGTTGAGGAGTGGAGCGGTGACATAGGATAAAAGAACACGAGGAGAGCAGAGACACAGGATAAAAGAGCACAAGGAGAGTGGAGAGAAGGATAAAAGAGTGTGAGGACAGCAGAGACACAGGATAAAAGAGCATGAGGAGAGTGGAGACACTGGATAAAAGTGTGTGAGGAGAGCACAGACACAGGATAAAAGAGCGCTAGTAGAGTGGAGACATGGGATAAAAGAGCGTGAGGAGTTTGGCGGAGACACAGGTTAAAAGAGGGCAAGGAGAGTAGAAACACAGCATAAAAGAGCATGAGCAGTGTGGTGGAGATGCAGGATAATAGAGCGTGAGAGCATTAGAGACTCAGGATAAAAGAGCATGAGGAGAGCAGAGACAGAGGATGAAAGAGCATGGGGAGAGTGGAGGCACAGAATAAAACAGGGTGAGGAGAGCGGCAGAGATGCAGAATAAAACAGTGTGAGGAAAGCGGAGACACAGGATATAAGAGCATGAGGAGAGCAGAAACACAGGATTAAGGAGCATGGGGAGAGCGGAGGCACAGAATAAATCAGTTTGAGGAGAGCAGCAGAGATGCAGGATAAAAGAGCTTGAGATGAATGGAGACACTGAATGAAAGATCACAAGGAGAGCGGAGCCGCTGGATAAAAGAGCGCGAGGAGATCGGAGACAAAGGATAAAAGAGCGCGAAAGAGAGTGGCGGAAATGTGGGATAAAAGAGCCCGAGAGCCGCAGAGAAACAGGATAAAAAAGCACGAGGGTAACGGAGACACAAGATAAAAAAGCGTCAGAGCGGTCGAGTCACAGGATAGAAGAGCCCGAGGATAATGGAGACACGGAATAAAAGAGCATGAGGAGAGCGGAGACACAGGATAAAAGAGCGCGAGGAGAGCAGAGACTCAAGATAAAAGAGTGCGGGGAGAGTGGAGACACTGGTTAAATGAGCGCGATTAGAGCGGTGGAGACGCAGGATAAAAGAGCACGAGAGCCGCGCAGACGCCAGATAAAAGAGCGTGAAGAGGGCGGAGACACCGTATAAATAAACATTAGGATAGTGGAGACATTGGATAAATGAGCACATGGAGAGCAGATATTCAAGATAAAAGAGTGCGAGGAGAGCAGAGACACTGGTTAAAAGAGCGTGAGGAGAGCGTCGGAGAAGCAGGATAAAAGAGCACGAGAGCCGCGGAGACGCTAGATAAGAGAACGTGAGGAGTTGGGAGACACCGTATAAAAGAGCATGAGGAGAGTGGAGACACAGGATAAAAGAGCACGAGGAGAGCTGAGACACAGGATAAAAGAGCATGAGGAGAGCAGAGACATAGGTTTAAAGAGTGTGAGGAGAGCAGAGACACAGGATAAAAGAGTGCGAGGAGTGCGGCAGTGACGCAGGATAAAAGAGAGCGAGGAGAGCGGAGACACAGGATAAAAGAGCGTGAGGAGTGGAGCGGTGACATAGGATATAAGAACACGAGGAGAGCAGAGACACAGGATAAAAGAGCACGAGGAGAGTGGAGAGACAGGATAAAAGAGTGTGAGGACAGCAGAGACACAGGATAAAAGAGCATGAGGAGAGTGGAGACACTGGATAAAAGGGTGTGAGGAGAGCACAGACACAGGATAAAAGAGCGCTAGTAGAGTGGAGACATGGGATAAAAGAGCGTGAGGAGTTTGGCGGAGACACAGGTTAAAAGAGGGCAAGGAGAGTAGAAACACAGCATAAAAGAGCGTGAGCAGTGTGGTGGAGATGCGGGATAATAGAGCGTGAGAGCATTAGAGACTCAGGATAAAAGAGCATGAGGAGAGCAGAGACACAGGATGAAAGAGCATGGGGAGAGTGGAGGCACAGAATAAAACAGGGTGAGGAGAGCGGCAGAGATGCAGAACAAAACAGCGTGAGGAAAGCGGAGACACAGGATATAAGAGCATGAGGAGAGCAGAAACACAGGATTAAGGAGCATGGGGAGAGCGGAGGCACAGAATAAATCAGTTTGAGGAGAGCAGCAGAGATGCAGGATAAAAGAGCTTGAGATGAATGGAGACACTGAATGAAAGATCACAAGGAGAGCGGAGCCGCTGGATAAAAGAGTGTGAGGAGATCGGAGACAAAGGATAAAAGAGCGCGAAAGAGAGTGGCGGAAATGTGGGATAAAAGAGCCCGAGAGCCGCAGAGAAACAGGATAAAAAAGCACGAGGGTAACGGAGACACAAGATAAAAGAGCGTCAGAGCGGTCGAGTCACAGGATAGAAGAGCCCGAGGAGAATGGAGACACGGAATAAAAGAGCATGAGGAGAGCGGAGACACAGGATAAAAGAGCGCGAGGAGAGCAGAGACTCAAGATAAAAGAGTGCGGAGAGAGTGGAGACACTGGTTAAATGAGCGCGAGGAGAGCGGTGGAGACGCAGGATAAAAGAGCATGAGAGCCACGGAGACGCCAGATAAAAGAGCGTGAGGAGCGCGGAGACACAGTTTAAAAGAGCGTGAGGAGAGCAGAGAGTAAAGATAAAACAGTGCAAGGAGAGTGGAGACACTGGTTAAAAGAGCGCGAGGAGAGTGGAGACACTGGATACAAGAGCATGAGGAGAACGTCAGAGATACAGGATAAAAGACCATGCGGACAGCAGTGGAGATGCACAATAAAAGAATGCGAAAGCGGTGAGAAACTTGATAAAAGAATGCAAGGAGAGCGGAAACACAGGATAAAAGAGAACGTGGAGAGCGGAGAAACGTGATAAAAGTGCACGAGGAGAGCGGCGGGGATGCAGGATAAAAGAGTGCGAGGAGAGCAGAGACACAGGATAAAAGAGCCTCAGGAGAGTGGTGGAGACACAGGATAAAAGAGCATGAGGAGAGCAGAGACACAGGATGAAAGAGTGCGAGGAGATCGGAGGCAGAGGATAAAAGAGCACAAGGAGAGTGGAGACACAGGATAAAAGAGCGCGTGTAGAGAGGAGACATGGGATAAAAGAGCGTGAGGAGTGTGGCAGAGATGCGGGATACAAGAGCACGAGAGCAGTAGAGATGCAGGATAAAACAGCATGAGGAGAGCAGAGACACAGGATAAAAGAGCATGAGGAGAGCTGAGAGACAGGATAAATGAGCTTGAGGAGAGCGGCGGAGACGCGGGATAAAAGAGCGCTCGGAGAGCAGAGACACAGGATTAAAGAGCATGGGGAGAGTGGAGACACAGAATAAAACAGTGTGAGGAGAGCGGCAGAGATGCGGGATAAAAGAGCGTGGGGATAGCGGAGACACAGGATAAAAGAGCGCGAGGACAGTGGAGACGCCGGATAAAAGAGCATGAGGAGAGCAGAGACACAGGATAAAAGAGCAAGAGGATAACAGAGACACAGGATAAAAGTGCGTCAGTGTGGCCGAGTCACAGGATAGAAGAGCCCGGGGAGAATGGAGACACGGAATAAAAGAGCATGAGTAGAACGGAGACACAGGATAAAAGAGCGTGAGGAGAGCAGAGACTCAAGATAAAAGAGTGCGAGGAGAGCAGAGACACTTGTTAAAAGAGCACGAGGAGAACGGCGGAGACGCAGGATAAAAGAGCATGAGAGCTGTGGAGACGCCAGATAAAAGAGCGTGAGGAGGGTGGAGACACCGTATAAAAGAGCGCGAGGAGAGTGGAGGCACTGGATAAAAGAGCGCTAGGAGAGCAGAGACTCAAGATAAAAGAGTGCGAGGAGAGTGGAGATACTGGTTAAAAGAGCACAAGGAGAGCGGCAGAGACGCAGGATAAAAGAGCACGAGAGCCGCGGAGACGCCAGATAAAAGAGGGAGAGGAGGGCAGAGACACCATATAAAAGAGCGCGAGGAGAGTGGAGACACTGGATACAAGAGCACGAGGAGAACTGCTGAGACACAGGATAAAAGACCATGCGGACAGCAGTGGAGATGCACAATAAAAGAATGCGAAAGCGGTGAGACACTTGATAAAAGAACGCAAGGAGAGCTGAAGCACAGGATAAAAGAGCACGTGGAGAGCGGAGACACAAGATAAAAGAGCAGGAGGAGAGCGGCGGTGACACAGGATAAAAGAGTGCGTGTAGAGTGGAGACATGGGATAAAAGAGCGTGAGGAGTGTGGCAGAGATGAGGGATAAAAGAGCTCGAGAGCGGTAGAGATGCAGAATAAAACAGCATGAGGAGAGCAGAGACACAGGATATAAGTGCAAGAGGAGAGCAGAGACACAGGATTAAAGAGCATGGGGATAGCGGAGAAAACGGATAAAAGAGCTCGAGGGTAGCTGCGGAGACGCAGGATAAAAGAGCGTGGGGATAACAGAGACACAATATAAAAGAGCACGGGGAGAGTGGAGATGCAGGATAATAGAGCATGAGGAGATTGGAAACACAGGATAAAAGAATGCGAGAGAGTGGAGACATAGGATAAAAGAGCACGAGAGAGCGACGGAGATGCGGGATAAAAGAGCGCTCGGGATTAAAGAGCATGGGGAGAGTGGAGACACAGAATAAAACAGCGTGAGGAGAGCGGCAGAGATGCGGGATAAAACAGCGTGGGGATAGCGGAGACACAGAATAACAGAGCGCGAGGACAGTGGAGACGCCGGATAAAAGAGCACGTGGAGAGCGGAGACACAGGATAAAAGAACACGAGGATAACAGAGACACAGGATAAACATGCGTCAGTGTGGCCGAGTCACAGGATAGAAGAGCCCGGGGAGAATGGAGACTCGGATTAAAAGAGCATGAGGAGAGCGGAGAAACAGGATAAAAGAGCGCGAGGAGAGCAGACACTCAAGATAAAAGAGTGCAAGGAGAGCAGAGACAATTGTTAAAAGAGCACGAGGAGAGCGGCGGAGACGCAGGATAAAAGAGCACGAGAGCTGCGGAGACGCCAGATAAAAGAGCGTGAGGAGGGCAGAGACACCGAATAAAAGAGCGCGAGGAGAGTGGAGACACTGGATACAAGAGCACGAGGAGAACTGCTGAGACACAGGATAAAAGACCATGCGGAGAGTAGTGGAGATGCACAATAAAATAATGCGAAAGCGGTGAGACACTTGATAAAAGAACGCAAGGAGAGCTGAAACAGAGGATAAAAGAGCGCGTGGAGAGTGGAGACACAAGTTAAAAGAGCACGAGGAGAGCTGCGGCGACGCAGGATAAAAGAGTGCGAGGAGAGCAGAGACACAGGATAAAAGAGCCTCAGGAGAGTGGTGGAGACATAGGATGAAAGAGCATGAGGAGAGCAGAGACACAGGATGAAAGAGCGCGAGGAGAGTGGTGGAGACGCAGGAAAAAAAGAGCACGAGGAGAGCAGAGATACAGGATAAAAGAGAGCGAGGAGAGCAGATACACAGGAAAAAAGAGCGCAAGGAGAGCAGAGACACAGGATAAAAGAGCACGAGCAGAGGGCTGGAGACACAGGATAAAAGAGCGCGAGGAGAGCAGAGACACAGGATAAAAGATTGTGAGGAGAGCAGAGACACAGGATAAAAGAGTGTGAGGAGAGCAGCGACACAGGATAAAAGAGCACAAGGAGAGCAGAGACAAAGGATAAAAGAGTGTGAGGAGAGCAAGGACACAGGAAAAAAGAGCGCAAGGAGAGTGGAGACACTGGATACAAGAGCATGAGGAGTACAGCTGAGACACAGGATAAAAGACCATGCGGAGAGCAGTGAAACGCTGGATAAAAGAATGCAAAAGTGGTGAGACACTTGATAAAAGAGCGCAAGGAGATTAGAAACAAAGGATAAAAGATCATGAGGAGTGTGGCAGAGGTGCGGGATGAAAGAGTGCGAGAGCGGTAGAGACGGAGGATAAAAGAGCATGAGGAGAGCGGAGACACAGGATATAAGAGCATGAGAAGAGCAGAGACATAGGATTAAAGAACATGGGGATAGCGGAGACACAGGATAAAAGAGTGCGAGGGTAGCTGCGGAGACGCAGGATAAAAGAGCGTGGGGATAGCAGAGACACAATATAAAAGAGCACGGGGACAGTAGAGATGCAAGATAAAAGAGCATGAGGAGATTGGAGACACAGGATAAAAGAGTGCGAGGAGAGTGGAGACATAGGATAAAAGAGCACGAGAGAGATCGGAGATGAGGGATAAAAGAGCACGGGGAGAGTGGCAGAGAGAGACAGGATAAAAAAGCGTGAGGAGAGTGGAGACACACAATAAAAGAACAAGAGGAGAGTGGCGGATATGCAGGATAAAACAGTGTGAGGAGAGTGGAGCCACTGGATAAAAGAGTGCGAGGAGAGCGGCGGAGACGCGGAATAAAAGAGCGTGAGGAGATGGGAGATACAGGATAAAAGAGCATGAGGAGAATTGAGAAACAGGATAAATGAGCTCGAGGAGAGCAGGGGAGACGCGGGTTAAAAGAGTGCTTGGAGAGCAGAGACACAGGAATAAAGAGCATGGGGAGAGCACAGACACAGAATAAAACAGCGTGAAGAGAGCGGCGGAGACGCGGGATAAAAGTGCGTGGGGATAGCGGAGACACAGGATAAAAGAGCGCGAGGACAGATGCCAGTTAAAAGAGCACGAGGAGATCGGCGACACAGGATAAAAGAGCATGAGGAGAGTAGAGACACAGCATAAAAGCACAAGGAGAGTAGAGACAGAGGATAAAAAAGAATGAGGAGAGCAAAGACACTGGAAAATGAGCATGAGGAGAGTGGAGAATCAGGATAAAAGAACGCGAGGAGAGCAGAGACAAAGGGTAACCGAGCATGAGGAGAGTGGAGACACAGGATAAAAGAGTGCAAAGAGAGAGAAGACACAGAATTAAAGAGCGTGAGGAGAGTGGAGACACAGGATTAAAGAGCTCGAGGAGAGCAGAGAGACAGGATAAAAGAGCATGAGGTCAGTGGAGACACAGGATAAAACAGTGTGAGGATAGTGGCGGAGACAGCGAATAAAAGAGCATGAGGAGAGTGGCGGAGACAGAGGATAAAAGAGCGTGAGGAGAGTGGAGACATAGGATAAAAGAGCACAAGAGAGCTCGGAGATGCAGGATAAAAGAGCACGGGGAGAGTGGCAGAGAGAGACAGGATAAAAAAGCGTGAGGAGAGTGGAGACACACAATAAAAGAACAAGAGGAGAGTGGCAGAGATGCAGAATTAAACAGTGTGAGGAGAGTGGAGCCACTGGATAAAAGAGTGCGAGGAGAGCGACGGAGACGCGGAATAAAAGAGCATAAGGAGATGGGAGATACAAGATAAAAGAGCATGAGGAGAGCTGAGACACAGGATAAATGAGCTCGAGGAGAGCAGGGGAGACACGGGATAAAAGAGTGCTTGGAGAGCAGAGACACAGGATTAAAGAGCATGGGGAGAGAACAGACACAGAATAAAACAGCGTGAAGAGAGTGGCGGAGATGCAGGATAAAAGTGCGTGGGTATAGCGGAGACACAGGATTAAAGAGCGCGAGGACAGATGCCGGTTAAAAGAGCACGAGCAGATCGGCGACACAGGATAAAAGAGCATGAGGAGAGTAGAGACACAGTATAAAAGCACAAGGATATGTAGAGACAGAGGATAAAAAATAATGAGGAGAGTGGAGATTCAGGATAAAAGACAGCGAGGAGAGCGGCGAAGGTGCGGGATAAAAGAGCATGAGGAGAGCGGCTTAGACACGGGATAAAAGAACGTTTGGAGAGCGGAGACACAGGATAAAAGAACGCGAGGAGAGTGGTGGAAATGCAGGATAAAAGAATGCGAGGAGGGCGGAGACACAGTATAAAAGAGCATGAGGAGGGTGGAGACACAGGATAAAAGAGCATGAGGAGATCGGCAGAGACATAGGATAAAAGAGTACGAGGAGAGCGGAGACTCAGGACAAAAGAGCGCGAGGAGAGCCGCGGAGACGCAGCATAAAAGAGCACGAGGAGAGCGGAGATACAGGATAAAAGAGTGTGAGGAGAGTGGAGACACAGGATACAAGAAAATGAGGAGAGCGGCAGAGACACAGGATAAAAGAGCACAAGGAGAGCGGAGTCACAGGACAAAAGAGCACAAGGAGAGCCGCAGAGACGCAGCATAAAAGAGCACGAGGAGAGTGGAGATACCGGAGATAAGAGTGCGAGGAGAGTGGAGACACAGGATAAAAGAGATCGAGGAGAGGACGGGGATGCGGGATAAAAGAGCGTGAGGAGAGCGGAGACACAGGATAAAAGAACACGAGGAGAGCAGCAGAGACACAGGATAAGAGAGTGCGAGGAGAGCAGAGACACAGGACAAAAGAGCGTGAGGAGAGCCGTGGAGATGCAGCACAAAAGTGCACGAGGAGAGCGGAGATACAGGATAAAAGAGTGCGAGGAGAGTGGAGACACAGGATAAAAGAGCACGAGGAGAGCAGAGACACAGGATAAAAGAGCCTGAGGTCAGTGGAAACAAAGGATAAAACAGTGTGAGGATAGTGGTGGAGACAGAGGATAAAAGAGCATGAAGAGAGTGGCGGAGACACTGGATAAAAGAGCGTGAGCAGAGCAGAGACACAGGATAAACGAACGCCTGGAGAGCGGAGACAGAGGATAACAGAGAGTGAGGAGAGCAGAGACAAAGGGTAACCGAGCATGAGGAGAGTGGAGACACAGGATAAAAGAGTGCAAAGAGAGAGAAGACACAGAATTAAAGAGCGCGAGGAGAGTGGAGACACAGGATAAAAGAGCATGAGGGGAGTGGAGACACAGGATAACAGAGCTTGAGGAGAGCAGAGAGACAGGATAAAAGAGCATGAGGTCAGTGGAGACACAGGATAAAACAGTGTGAGGATAGTGGCGGAGACAGCGAATAAAAGAGCATCAGGAGAGTGGCGGAGACAGAGGATAAAAGAGCGTGAGGAGAGCAGAGACACAGGATAAATGAGAGCCTGGAGAGCGGAGACAGAGGATAACAGAGCGCGAGGAGAGCAGAGACAAAGGGTAAAAAAGCATGAGGAGAGCGGAGACACTGGAAAAAGAGCACAAGAAGAGCGGAAACACAGGATAAAAGATCGCGATTAGAGCGGCAAAGAGGCGGGATAAAAGAGCGCGAAGAGAGTGGTGGAAAAGCAGGATAAAGTATTGCAAGGAGGGCAGAGACACAGTATAAAAGAGCACGAGGAGGGTGGAGACACAGAATAAAAGTTTGTGAAGAGAGGGGAGACACAGGATAAAAGAGCAGGAGGAGAGCGAAGACACAGATTAAAAGAACACAAGAAGAGGGACGGAGACAGAGGATGAAATAGCATGAGGAGAGCAGAGACACAAAATAAAAGAGCATGAGGGGAGCTGAGACACAGGGTAAAATTGCGCGAGGAGAGCGGAGAGACAGGATAAAAGAGTGCAAGGAGAGCAGAGACACAGGTTTAAAGAGCGCGAGCAGAGGGCCAGAGACACAGGATAAAAGAGTGCGAGGAGAGCAGAGACACAGGCTAAAAGAGCATGAGGATAGCAGAGACACAGGATAAAAGATTGTGAGAAGAGTAGAGACACAGGATAAAAGAGTGTGAGGAGAGCGGCAACACAGGGTAAAAGAGCACGAGGAGAGCAGAGCCAAAGGATAAAAGAGTGTGAGGAGAGCAAGGACACAGGAAAAAAGAGCGCGAGGAGAGGTCCGTGGACAAAGGATAAAAGAGCTCGAGGATTGCGGAGACACAGGATAAAAGAGCACGCGGAGAGCAGTTGAGACACGGGATAAAAGAGCATGAGGAGAACAGAGACACAGGATAAAAGAGCGTGAGGAGACCTGAGACACAGGATAAATGAGCGCGAGGAGAGTGGGGGAGACCCGGGATAAAAGAGCAGGAGGACTGCGGAGACACAGGATAAAGAAGCGCGAGGAGAGTGTCGAAGATGCAGGATAAAAGAGCGTGAGGAAAGCGGCATAGACAAAGGATAAAAGAGCATGAGGAGAGTGGTGGAAACACAGGGTAAAAGACTGCGAGGAGAGCGGAGACACAGTATAAAAGAGCATGAGAAGAATGGAGACAGATGATAAAAGAGCATGAGGAGAGCGGAGACACAGGAAAAAAGAGCGTGAGGAGAGCGGTGGAGACGCAGGATAAAAGAGTGCGCGAAGAGTGGAGACACAGGATAAAAGAGCGTGAGGAGGGGAGCGGTGACACAGGATAAAAGAGCACGAGGAGAGCAGATACACAGGATAAAAGAGCATG
This sequence comes from Carcharodon carcharias, assembly GCF_017639515.1. NCBI lineage: Eukaryota > Metazoa > Chordata > Chondrichthyes > Lamniformes > Lamnidae > Carcharodon > Carcharodon carcharias. The sequence continues at coordinate 77,303,500 of NC_054481.1, read as the reverse complement.
AGGAGAGTGGAGATACATGATAAAAGAGTGCAAGGAGAGCAAAGACACAGGATAAAAGAACATGAGGCGATGGGAGACATGGGATAAATGGATGCGAGGTGAGCAGCGGAGACGCAGGATAAAAGAGCACGAGAGCCGCGGAGACGCCAGATAAAAGAGTGTGAGGAGGGCGGAGACACCGTATAAAAGACCGCGAGGAGAGGGGAGAATCTGGATAATAGAGCATGAGGAGAGCAGAGACTCAAGATAAAAGAGTGCGAGGAGAGCGGAGACACTGGTAAAAAGAGCGCGAGGTGAGCGGCGGAGATACCGGATAAAAGAGCATGAGAGCCACGTAGACGCCAGATAAAACAGCATCAGGAGGGCGGAGACACCGTATAAAAGAGCGCAAGGAGAGTGGAGACACAGGATACAAGAGCACGAGGAGAACGGCTGTGATACAGGATAAAAGACCATGCGGAAAGCAGTGGAGATGCACAATAAAAGAATGCGAAAGCGGTGAGACACTTGACAAAAGGATGCAAGGAGAGCGGAAACACAGGATAAAAGTGCACAAGGAGAGCGGCGGCGACGCAGGATAAAAGAGTGCGAGGAGAGCAGAGACACAGGATAAAAGAGCCTCAGGAGAGTGGTGGAGACACAGGATAAAAGAGCATGAGGAGAGCGGAGACACAGGATGAAAGTGTGCGAGGAGATCAGAGACAGAGGATAAATGAGCACAAGGAGAGTGGAGACACAGGATAAAAGAGCGCGTGTAGAGTGGAGACACAGGATAAAAGAGCGTGAGGAGTGTGGCAGAGATGTGGGATACAAGAGCGCGAGAGCGGTAGAGACGCAGGATAAAACAGCATGAGTAGAGTGGAGACACAGGATAAAAGAGCGTGAGGAGTGTGGCAGAGATGTGGGATACAAGAGCGCGAGAGCGGTAGAGACGCAGGATAAAAGAGCATGAGGAGAGCGGAGACACAGGATGAAAGTGCGCGAGGAGATCAGAGACAGAGTAAATGAGCACAAGGAGAGTGGAGACACAGGATAAAAGAGCGCATGTAGAGTGGAGACATAGGATAAAAGAGCGTGAGGAGTGTGGCAGAGATGTGGGATACAAGAGCGCGAGAGCAGTAGAGATGCAGGATAAAAGACCATGCAGAGAGCAGTGGAGAAGTAGAATAAAAGAATGCGAACGCGGTGAGATACCTGATAAAAGAACGCAAGGAGAGCAGAAACACAGGATAAAAGAGCGCGTGGAGAGCAGAGACACATGATAAAAGAGCACGAGGAGAGTAACGGCGAGGCAGGATAAAAGAGTGCGAGGAGAGCAGAGACACAGGATAAAAGAGACTCAGGAGAGTGGTGGAGATGCAGGGTAAAAGAGCAAGAGGAATGCGGAGACACAGGATAAAAGAGCACAAGGAGAGTGAAGACACAGGATAAAGGAGCGCGAGTAGAGTGGAGACATGGGATAAAGGAACGTGAGGAGTGTGGCGGAGACAGAGGTTAAAAGAGCGCAAGGAGAGTCGAAACACAGGGTAAAAGAGCATGAGGAGTTTGGCAGAGATGCGGGATAAAAGAGCGCAAGAGTGGTAGAGACGCAGGATAAAAGAGCATGAGGAGAGTGGAGACACAGGATATAATAGCACGAGGAGAGCAGAGACAAACGATAAAAAACATGGGGATAGCGGAGATACAGGATAAAATAGCGCGAGTTTAGCTACAGAGACGCTGGATAAAAGAGCGTGGGGATAACAGAGACACAATATAAATGAGCACGGGGAGATTGGAGATGCAGGATAAAAGAGCGTGAGGAGATTGGAGACAAAGGATAAAAGAGTGCAAGGAGAGTGGAGACATAGGATAAAAGAGCACGAGAGAGCGGCAGAGATGCGGGATAAAGGAGCGGGGGGAGAGTGGCAGAGAGACAGGATAAAAGAGCGTGAGGAGATTGGAGACACAGGATAAAAGAGTGTGAGGAGAGCGGCGGAGACGCAGAATAAAAGAGAGTGAGGAGGGCGGAGATACAGGATAAAAGAGCAAGAGGAGGGTGGAGACACAAGAAAAAAGAACGCGAGGAGAGCAGAGCCTCAAGATAAAAGTGTGCGAGGAGAGCAGAGACACAGGATGAAAGAGCATGAGGAGACCGGAGATAGAGGATAAAAGAGCATGAGTAGAGCAGAAACACAGGATAAAAGTATGTGAAGAGAGGGGAGACACAGGATAAAAGAGCATGAGGAGAGTGAAGACACAGATTAAAAGAACGCGAGAAGAGGGATGGAGACAGAGGATAAAAGAGCATGAGGAGAGCAGAGGCGCAAAATAAAAGAGCATGAGGGGAGCAGAGACACAGTGTAAAAGAGCACGAGCAGAGTGGGGAGACAGGATAAAAGAGCGCAAGAAGAGCAGAGACACAGGATAAAAAAATGCGAGCAGAGGGCCGGAGACACAGGATAAAAGAGCGCGAGGATTGGAGCGGTGACAAAGGATAAAAGAGCACGAGGAGAGCAGAGACACAGAATAAAAGAGCGCGAGGAGAGTGGAGATACATGAGAAAAGAGTTCAAGGAGATCAAAGGCACAGGATAAAAGAGCATGAGCAGAGAAGAGACACGTGATTAATGGGTGCGAGGTGAGCAGAGACACAGGATAAAAGAGTGCGAGTAGAGTGGAGACATGGGATAAAAGAGCATTAGGAGTGTGGAGACACCGGATAAAAGAGCACGAGGAGAGCAGAGACACAGGATAAAAGAGCACGAGGATAACGGAGACACAGGATAAAAGAGGGTCAGAGCGGCCAAGTCACAGGATAGAAGAGCCCAAAGAGAATGGAGACAAGGAATAAATGAGCATGAGGAGACTGGAGACACAGGATAAAAGAGCGCGAGAGCGGTAGAGACGCAGGATAAAAGAGCATGAGGAGAGCAGAGACACAGATTATAAGAGCACGAGGAGAGCAGAGGCACAGGATTCAAATACATGGGGATAGCGGCGATACAGGATAAAAGAGCGTGAGGGTAGCTGCGGAGATGCTGGATAAAAGAGCGTGGGGATAACAGAGACACAATATAAAAGAGCACGGGGAGAGTGGAGATGCAGGATATAAGAGCGCGAGGAGATTGGAGACACAGGATAAAAGAGTGTGAGGAGAGTGGAGACATAGGATAAAAGAGCACGAGAGAGCAGCAGAGATGCGGGATAAAAGAGTGGGGGGAGAGTGGCAGAGAGGCAGGATAAAAGAGCGTGAGGAAAGCGGCGGAGACGCAGAATAAAAGAGTGCGAGGAGGGCAGAGACACAGAATAAAATAGCAAGAGGAGGGTGGAGAAACAGGAAAAAGGAGCGCAAGGAGAGCAGAGACTCAAGATAAAAGAGTGCATGGAGAGCGGAGACACAGGATGAAAGAGCATGAGGAGACCGGAGATACAGTATAAAAGAGCATGAGTAGAGCAGAGACACAGGATAAAAGTGTGTGAAGAGAGGGGAGACACAGGATAAAAGAGCATGAGGAGAGCGGAGACACAGGATGAAAGAGCGCGAGGAGATCAGAGACAGAGGATAAATGAGCACAAGGAGAGTGGAGACACAGGATAAAAGAGCGCGTGTAGAGTGGAGACACAGGATAAAAGAGCGTGAGGAGTGTGGCAGAGATGCGGGATACAAGAGCGCGAGAGCGGTAGAGACGCAGGATAAAACAGCATGAGGAGAGCGGAGACACAGGATAAAAGAGAATGAGGAGAGCTGAGAGACAGGATAAATGAGCTCGAGGAGAGCGAAGGAGATGCGGGTTAAAAGAGCGCTCAGAGAGCAGAGACACAGGATTAAAGAGCATGGGGAGAGTGGAGACACAGAATAAAACAGTGTGAGGAGAGCGGCAGAGATGCGGGATAAAAGAGTGTGGGGATAGCGGAGACACAGGATAAAAGAGCGCGAGGACAGTGGAGACGCAGGATAAAAGAGCACGAGGAGAGCAGAGACACAGGATAAAAGAGCAAGAGGATAACAGAGACACAGGATAAAAGTGCGTCAGTGTGGCCGGGTCACAAGATAGAAGAGCCGGGGAGAATGGAGACACGGAATAAAAGAGCATGAGTAGAGCGGAGGCACAGGATAAAAGAGCATGAGGAGAGCAGAGACTCAAGATAAAAGAGTGCGAGGAGAGCAGAGACACTTGTTAAAAGAGCGCGAGGAGAGCAGCGGAGATGCAGGATAAAAGAGCTAGAGGAATGCGGAGACAGAGGATAAAAGAGCACAAGGAGAGTGGAGACACAGGATAAAAGAGCGCAAGGAGACTAGAAACACAGGATAAAAGAGCATGAGGAGAGCGGAGACACAGGAATTAAGAGCACGAGGAGAGCAGAGACACACGATTCAAAAACATGGGGATAGCGGCGATACAGGATAAAAGAGTGCTTGGGTAGCTGCGGAGATGCTGGATAAAAGAGCGTGGGGATAACAGAGACACAATATAAAAGAGCACGGGGAGATTGGAGATGCAGGATAAAAGAGCGTGAGGAGATTGGAGACACAGGATAAAAGAGTGCGAGGAGAGTGGAGACATAGGATAAAAGAGCACGAGAGAGCGGAAGAGATCCGGGATAAAAGAGCGGGGGGAGAGTGGCAGAGAGACAAGATAAAAGAGCGTGAGGAAAGCGGCGGAGAAGCAGAATAAAAGAGTGCGAGGAGGGCGGAGACACAGGAAAAAAGAGCAAGAGGAGGGTGGAGACACAGGAAAAAGGAGCGCAAGGAGAGCAGAGACTCAAGATAAAAGAGTGCGAGGAGAGTGGAGACACAGGATGAAAGAGCAAGAGGAGACCGGAGATACAGGATAAAAGAGCATGAGTAGAGTAGAGGCACAGGATAAAAGTGTGTGAAGAGAGGGGAGACACAGGATAAAAGAGCATGAGGAGAGCGAAGACACAGATTAAAAGAACACAAGGAGAGGGAAGGAGATAGAGGATAAAATAGCATGAGGAGAGCAGAGACACAAAATAAAAGAGCACGAGGGGAGCAGAGACACAGGAGGAAAGAGCATGAAGAGAGCAGATACACAGGGTAAAAGAGCGCGAGGAGAGCAGAGACACAGTGTAAAAGACCGCGAGGAGAGCGGGGAGACAAGATAAAAGAGTGCAAGGAGAGCAGAGACACAGGATAAAAGTGTGCAAGCAGAGGGCCGGAGACACAGGATAAAAGAGCGCGAGGAGAGCAGAGACACAGGATAAAAGAGCATGAGGATAGCAGAGACACAGGATAAAAAAGCACGAGGAGAACAGAGATACAGGATAAAAGATTGTGAGGAGAGCAGAGACACAGGATAAAAGCATGTGAGGAGAGCAGAGACACAGGATAAAAGAGCGCGAGGAGAGCAGGGACACAGGATAAAAGAGCGCGAGGAGAGCAGAGACAAAGGATAAAAGAGCATGAGGATAGCAGAGACACAGGATAAAAAAGCATGAGGAGAGCAGAGATACAGGATAAAAGATTGTGAGGAGAGCAGAGACACAGGATAAAAGCATGTGAGGAGAGCAGAGACACAGGATAAAAGAGCGCGAGGAGAGCAGGGACACAGGATAAAAGAGCGCGAGGAGAGCAGAGACAAAGGATAAAAGCGTGTCAGGAGAGCAAGGACACAGGAAATAAGAGCGCGAGGTGAGGGCCGGGGACACAGGATAAAAGAGCGCCAGGAGTGCGGAGACACAGGATAAAAGAGCACAAGGAGAGCAGCTGAGATACGGGATAAAAGAGCATGAGGAGAGCAGAGACACAGGATAAAAAAGCATGAGGAGAGCTGAGACACAGGATAAATGAGCGCGAGGAGAGCGGGGGAGACCCGAGATAAAAGAGCAGGATGATAGCAGAGACACGAGATAAAGAAGCGCGAGGAGAGTGTTGAAGATGCAGGATAAAAGAGCCTGAGGAGAGCGGCATAGACACTGGATAAAAGCTTGAGGAGAGCGGAGACACAGAAAAAAACAGCATGAGGAGAGTGGTGGAAACGCAGGGTAAAAGTGTGCGAGGAGAGTGGAGACACAGTACAAAAGAGCATGAGAAGAGTGGAGACACAGGATAAAAGAGCATGAGGAGAGCAGAGACACAGGATAAAAGACCGCTAGGAGAGTGGAGACACAGGATAAAAGAGCGTGAGGAGTGGAGCAGTGACACAGGATAAAAGAGCAGAAGGAGTGCAGAGACACAGAATAAAAGAGCGTTAGGAGCATGGAGATACATGATAAAAGAGTGCAAGGAGAGCAAAGACACAGGATAAAAGAGCATGAGCAGAGAAGAGACACGGGAGTAATGGATGCGAGGTGAGAAGAGACACAGGATAAAAGAGCGTGAGTAGAGTGGAGACATGGGATAAAAGAGCATAAGAAGTGTGGAGACACCAGATAAAAGAGCACGAGGAGAGCAGAGACGCAGGATAAAAGAGCATGAGGATAACGGAGACACAGGATAAAAGAGCGTCAGAGCAGCCGAGTCACAGGATAGAAGAGCCCGAACAGAATGGAGACAAGGAATAAAAGAGCATGAGGAGAGCGGAGACACAGGATAAAAGAGCACGAGGAGAGCAGAGACTCAAGATAAAAGTGTGCAAGGAGAGCGGAGACACTGGTTAAAAGGGCGTCAGGAGAGCGTCAGAGACTCAGGATAAAAGAGCACGAGAGCCGCAGAGATGCCAGATAAAAGAGCGTGAGGAGGGCGGAGACACCATATAAAAGAGTGCGAGGAGAGTGGAGACACTGGATAAAAGAGCGCGAGGAGAGCAGAGACTCAAGGTAAAAGAGTGTGAGGAGAGCGGAGACACTGGTTAAAAGAGGGCGAGGAGAGGCCGGAGACGCAGGATAAAAGAGCACGAGAGCCGCCGAGACGCCAGATAAAATAGCGTGAGGAGGGTGGAGATACTGTATAAAAGAGCACGAGGAGAGTGGAGACAGTGGATACAAGAGCACGAGGAGAATGGCTGAGACACAGGATACAGGACCATGCGGAGAGCAGTGTAGATGCAGAATAAAAGAATGCGAAAGCGATGAGACACTTGATAAAAGAACGCAAGGAGAGCACAAACACAGGATAAAAGAGCGCGTAGAGAGTGGAGACACATGATAAAAGAGCACAAGGAGAGCGGCGGCGACGCAGGATAAAAGAGTGCGAGGAGAGCAGAGACAAAGGATAAAAGAGGCTCAGGAGAGTGGTGGATATGCAGGATAAAAGATCATGAGGAATGCGGAGACAGAGGATAAAAGAGCACAAGGATAGTGGAGACACAGGATAAAAGAGCGCGAGTAGAGTGGAGACATGGGATAAAAGAGCCTGAGGAGTGTGGCGGAGACACAGGTTAAAAGAGCACAAGGAGAGTAGAAACTCAGGAAAAAAGAGCATGAGGAGAGCGGAGACACAGGATATAAGAGCACGAGGAGAGCAGAGACACAGGATTAAAGAACATGGGGAGAGCAGAGATACTGAATTAAAGAGCGCGAGGGTTGCTCAGGAGACGCAGGATAAAAAAGCGTGGGGATAACACAGACACAATATAAAAGAGCACTGGGAGAGTGGAGATGCAGGATAAAAGAGCATGAGGAGATTGGAGACACAGGATAAAAGAGTGCGAGGAGAATGGAGACATAGGATAAAAGAGCACGAGACAGCAGCGGAGATGCGGGATAAAAGAGCTGGGGGAGAGTGGCAGACAGACAGTATAAAACAGCATTTGGAGAGTGCAAGCACAGGATAAAAGAGTGCGAGGAGAGCGGCGGAGATGCAGAATAAAAGAGTGCGAGGAGTGCGGAGACACAGTATAAAAGAGCAAGAGGAGGGTGGAGACAAAGAATAAAAGAGCATGAGGAGAGCAGAGACACAGTAAAAAAGAGTGCGAGGAGAGCAGAGACAGAGGATGAAAGAACTTGAGGAGAGCGGAGATACAGGAAAAAGAGCATGAGGAGAGCAGAGACACAGGATAAAAGTGTGTGAAGAGAGGGGAGACACAGGATAAAAGATCATGAGGAAAACGAAGACACAGATTAAATGAACGCGAGAAGAGGGACGGAGACAGAGGATAAAAGAGAATGAGGAGAGCAGAGACACAAAATAAAAGAGCATGTGGAGAGCAGAGACACAGGATAAAAGAGCGCGAGGAGAGCAGATTCACAGATTAATAGAGCGCGAGGAGAGCAGAGACACAGTGTAAAAGACCATGAGGAGAGCGGGGAGACAGGCTAAAAGAGCACGAGGAGAGCAGAGACAAAGGATAAAAGAGCACAAGGAGAGCAGCTAAGACACAGGATAAAAGAGCGTGAGGAGAGCTGAGACACAGGATAAAAGAGCGTGAGGAGAGCTGAGACACAGGATAAATGAGCGCGACGAGAGCGGGGGAGACCCAGGATAAAAGAACAGGAGGATAGCGGAGACACAGGACAAAGAAGCGCGAGGAGTGTGTCGAAGATGCAGGATTAAAGAGTGTGAGGATAGCGGCATAGACACAGGATAAAAGAGCTTGAGGAGAGCGGAGACAAAGGATAAAAGAGTATGAGGAGAGTGGAGACACAGGATAAAAGAGCATGAGGAGTGGAGCAGTGACACAGGATAAAAGAGCACAAGGAGAGCGGAGACACAGAATAAAAGAGTGTGAGGAGAGTGGAGATACATGATAAAAGAGTGCAAGGAGAGCAAAGACACAGGATAAAAGAGCATGAGCAGAGAAGAGACACGGCATAAATGGGTGCGAGGTGAGCAGAGACACAGGATAAAAGAGCGCGAGGATAACGGAGACACAGGATAAAAGAGCATCAGAGTGGCTGAGTCACAGGATAGAAGAGCCCGAAGAGAATGGAGACACGGAATAAAAGAGCATGAGGAGACCGGAGACACAGGATAAAAGAGCGCGAGGAGAGCAGGGACTCAAGATAAAAGAGTGCGAGGAGAGCGGAGACACAGGTTAAAAGAGCGCGAGGAGAGCGGCGGAGACGCAGGATAAAAGAGCACGAGAGCCGCGGAGATGCCAGATAAAAAGAGCGTGAGGAGGGCAGAGACACTGTATAAAAAAGCGTGAGGAGAGTGGAGACAGTGGATAAAAGAGCGCGAGGAGAGAAGAGACTGAAGGTAAAAGAGTGTGAGGAGAGCGGAAACAATGGTAAAAAGAGCACGAGGAGAGCGGCGGAGACGCAGGAAAAAAGAGCACGAGGAGAGCAGGGACTCAAGATAAAAGAGTGCGAGGAGAGCGGAGACACAGGTTAAAAGAGTGCGAGGAGAGCGGCGGAGACGCAGGATAAAAGAGCACGAGAGCCGCGGAGACGCCAGATAAAAGAGAGTGAGGAGGGCGGAGACACTGGATACAAGAGCACGAGGAGAACGGCTGGGACACAGGTTAAAAGATCATGCAGAGAGAAGTGGAGATGCACAATAAAAGAATGCAAAAGCGGTGAGACACTATTAAAAGAACGCAAGGAGAAAGGAAAAAACAGGAAAAAATAGCGCGTGGAGAGCAGCGACACATGATAAAAGAGCACGAGAGGAGCTGCGGCGACGCAGGATAAAAGAGCTCGAGGTGTGCGGAGATAGAGGATAAAAGGGCGCGTATAGTGTGGAGTCATGGGATAAAAGAGCGAGAGGAGTGTGGTGGAGACACAGGTTAAAAGAGCGCAAGGAGAGTAGAAACACAGGATAAAAGAGCATGAGGATTGTGGCAGAGATGCGGGATAAAAGAGCGCGAGAGCGGTAGAGACGCAGGATAAAAGAGCATGAGGAGAGTGGAGACACAGGATAAAAGAGCACGTAGAGAGCAGAGACACAGGATTACAGAACATGGGGATAGCGGAGATAGTGGATAAAAGAGCGCGAGGGTAGCTGTGGAGACGCAGGATAAAAGAGCGTGGGGATAACACAGACCCAATATTAAAGAACACGGGGAGAGTGGAGATGCAGGATAAAAGACCGTGAGGAGATTGGAGACAAAGGATAAAAGAGTGCGAGGAGAGTGGAGACATGGGATAAAAGAGCACGAGAGAACGGCGGAGATGCGGGATAAAAGAGCGGGGGGAGAGTGGCAGAGAGACAGGATAAAGAGCGTGAGGAGAGTGGAGATACAGGATAAAAGAGTGCGAGGAGAGCGACGGAGACGCAGAATAAAAGAGTGTGAGGAGGGCGGAGACACAGTATAAAAGAGCACGAGGAGGGTGGAGACACAGGTTAAAAGAGCATGAGCAGAGCGGAGATCCAGGATAAAAGAGCGTGAGGTGAGCAGAGACTCAAGATAAAAGAGTGCGAGGAGAGCGGAGACACAGGATGAAAGAGCATGAGGAGACCGGAGATACAGGATAAAAGAGCATGAGGAGAGCAGAGACAGAGGATAAAATTGTGTGAAGAGAGGGGAGACAAGGGATAAAAGAGCATGAGGAGAGCGAAGACACAGATTAAAAGTACGTGAGGAGAGGGACGGAGACAGAGGATAAAAGAGCATGAGGAGAGCAGACAAACAAAATAAAAGAGCATGAGGAGAGCAGAGACACAGGATAAAAGAGCGCGAGGAGAGCAGAGACAACGGATAAAAGAGTGTGAGGAGAGCAAGGACAAGGAAAAATGAACGTGAGGAGAGGGCCGGGGACGCATGATAAAAGAGCGCCAGGAGTGCGGAGACACAGGATAAAAGAGCGCGAGGAGAGCAGAGACACAGGATGAAAGAGCGCGAGGAGAGCTGAGACACAGGATAAATGAGTGTGAGGAGAGCGGGGGAGACCCGGGATAAAAGAACAGGAGGATAGCGGAGACACAGGATAAAGAAGCGCGAGTAGAGTGTCGAAGCTGCAGGATAAAAGAGCGTGAGGAGAGCGTCATAGGCACAGGATAAAAGAGCTTGAGGAGAGTGGAGACACAGGATAAAAGAGCACAATGAGAGCAGAGACACAGAATAAAAGAGCGCGAGGAGAGTGGAGATACATGATAGAAGAGTGCAAGGAGAGCAAAGACAAAGGATAAAAGAGCATGTGCAGAGTGGAGACACGGGATAAATGGGAGCGAGGTGAGCAGAGACAGAGGATAAAAGAACGCGAGTTGAGTGGAGACATGGGATAAAAGAGCGTGAGGAGTGTGGAGACTCCGGATAAAAGAGCACGAGGATAACGGAGACACAGGATAAAAGCATCAGAGCGACCGAGTCACAGGATAGAGGAGCCCGAAGAAAATGGAGACACGGAATAAAAGAGCATGAGGAGAGCGGAGATTCAGGATAAAAGAACGCGAGGAGAACAGAGACTCAAGCTAAAAGAGTGCGAGGAGAGCGGAGACACTGGTTAAAAGAGCGCAAGGAGAGCGGCGGAGATGCAGGATAAAAGAGCACGAGAGCCGCGGAGATGCCAGATAAAAGAGAGTGAGGAGGGTGGAGACACCGTATAAAAGAACGTGAGGAGAGTGGAGGCACCGTATAAAAGAGCGCGAGGAGAGTGGAGACACTGGATACAAGAGCATGAGGAGAACGGCTGAGACACAGGATAAAAGACCATGCAGAGAGCAGTGGAGATCCACAGTAAAAGAATGCGAAATCGGTGAGACACTTGATAAAAGAACGCAAGGAGAGCAGAAACACAGGATAAAATAGCGCGTGGAGAGCAGAGACAAATGATAAAAGAGCACGAGGAGAGTGGCAGTGACGCAGGATAAAAGAGCACGAGGAGTGCAGAGACAGAGGATAAAAGAGTGTGAGGAGAGCAAGGACAAGGAAAAATGAACGTGAGGAGAGGGCCGGGGACACATGATAAAAGAACGCCAGGAGTGCGGAGACACAGGATAAAAGAGCGCGAGGAGAGCAGAGACACAGGATGAAAGAGCGCGAGGAGAGCTGAGACACAGGATAAATGAGCGTGAGGAGAGCGGGGGAGACCCAGGATAAAAGAACAGGAGGATAGCGGAGACACAGGATAAAGAAGCGCGAGTAGGGTGTCGAAGCTGCAGGATAAAAGAGTGTGAGGAGAGCGGCATAGACACAGGATAAAAGAGCTTGAGGAGAGAGGAGACACAGGATAAAAGAGCACAATGAGAGCAGAGACACAGAATAAAAGAGCGCGAGGAGAGTGGAGATACATGATAGAAGAGTGCACAGAGAGCAAAGACAAAGGATAAAAGAGCATGTGCAGAGTGGAGACACGGGATAAATGGGAGCGAGGTGAGCAGAGACAGAGGATAAAAGAACGCGAGTTGAGTGGAGACATGGGATAAAAGAGCGTGAGGAGTGTGGAGACTCCGGATAAAAGAGCACGAGGGTAACGGAGACACAGGATAAAAGAGCATCAGAGCGAGCGAGTTACAGGATAGAAGAGCCCGAAGAGAATGGAGACACGGAATAAAAGAGCATGAGGAGAGCGGAGATTCAGGATAAAAGAACACGAGGAGAACAGAGACTCAAGCTAAAAGAGTGCGAGGAAAGCAGAGACACTGGTTAAAAGAGCGCAAGGAGAGCGGCGGAGATGCAGGATAAAAGAGCACGAGAGCCGCGGAGATGCCAGATAAAAGAGCGTGAGGAGGGTGGAGACACCGTATAAAAGAACATGAGGAGAGTGGAGGCACCGTATAAAAGAGCGCAAGGAGAGTGGAGACACTGGATACAAGAGCATGAGGAGAACGGCTGAGACACAGGATAAAAGACCATGCGGAGAGCAGTGGAGAAACACAGTAAAAGAATGCGAAAGCGGTGAGACACTTGATAAAAGAACACAAGGAGAGCAGAAACACAGGATAAAATAGCGCGTGGAGAGCAGAGACACATGATAAAAGAGCACGAGGAGAGTGGCAGTGACGCAGGATAAAAGAGCACGAGGAGTGCAGAGACAGAGGATAAAAGAGCACAAGGAGAGTGGAGACACAGGATAAAAGAGCGCGAGGAGTGTGGTGGAGACACAGGTTAATAGAGCGCAAGGAGAGTAGAAACACATGATAAAAGAGCATGAGGATTGTGGCAGTGATCCGGGATAAAAGAGCGCGAGAGCAGTAGAGACGCAGGATAAAAGAGCATGAGGAGAGCGGAGACACAGGATATAAGAGCACGAGGAGAGCAGAGACACAGGATTAAAGAACATGGCGATAGCGGAGATACTGGATAAAAGAACGCAAGGGTAGCTGCGGAGATGCAGGATAAAAGAGCGTGGGGATAACACAGACACAAAAATAAAAGAGCACGGGGAGAGTGCAGATGCAGGATAACCGAGCGTGAGGAGATTGGAGACACAGGATAAAAGAGTGCGAGGAGAGTGGAGACATAGGATAAAAGAGCACGAGTGAGCGGCGGAGATGCGGGATAAAAGAGGGGGGTCAGAGTGGCAGAGACACAGGATAAAAGCGTGAGGGAAGCAGAGACACAGGATAAAAGAGCATGAGGAGAGTGGAGACACAGGATAAAAGAGCACGAGGAGAGATGAGACAAAGGATAAAAGAGTATGATGAGAGCAAGGACTCAGGAAAAAGAGCGCGAGGAGAGGGCATGGGACACAGGATAAAAGTGCGCGAGGAGTGCGGAGACACAGGATAAAAGAGCACAAGGACAGCAGCTGAGACACGGGATAAAAGAGCGCGAGGAGAGCAGGGACACAGGATAAAAGAGCGCGAGGAGAGCAGAGACAAAGGATAAAAGAGTATGATGAGAGCAAGGACTCAGGAAAAAAGAGCGCGAGGAGAGGGCATGGTACACAGGATAAAAGTGCGCGAGGAGTGCGGAGACACAGGATAAAAGAGCACAAGGAGAGCAGCTGAGACACGGGATAACAGAGCGCGAGGAGAGCAGAGACTCAAGATAAAAGAGTGTGAGGAGAGCAGAGACACTGGTTAAAAGAGCGCGAGGAGAGCAGCGGAGACGCAGGATAAAAGAGCACGAGAGCCGCAGAGACGCCAGATAAAAGAACGTGAGGAATGTGGAGACACAGTATAAAAGAGCGCGAGGAGAGTGGAGACAGTGGATACAAGGGCACGAAGAGAACGGCTGAGACACAAGATAAAAGACCATGCAGAGAGCAGCGGAGCTGCACAATAAAAGAATGCGAAAGCGGTGAGACACTTGATAAAAGAACGCAAGGAGAGCTGAAACACAGGACAAAAGAGTGCGATGAGAGTGACGGAGACGCAGAATTAAAGAGTGTGAGGAGGGCAGAGACACAGTATAAAAGAGCACAAGGAGGGTGGAGACACAGGATAAAAGAGCATGAGCAGAGCGGAGACCCAGGATAAAAAAAGCACGAGGTGAGCAGAGACTCAAGATAAAAGAGTGCGAGGAGAGCGGAGACACAGGATGAAAGAGCATGATGAGACTGGAGATAAAGCATAAAAGAGCATGAGGAGCGCAGAGACAGAGGATAAAAGTGTGTGAAGAGAGGGTAGACAAGGGATAAAAGAGCATGAGGAGAGCGAAGACACAGATTAAAAGTACCCGAGGAGAGGGACGGAGACAGAGGATAAAAGAGCATGAGGAGAGCAGAGAAACAAAAGAAAAGTGCACGAGGAGAGCAGGGACACAGGATAAAAGAGCGCGAGGAAAGCAGATACACAGGTTAAAAGAGTGCGAGGAGCACAGAGACACAATGTAAATGAGTGCCAGGAGAGCGGTGAGACAGGATAAAAGAGCGCGAGGAGAGCAGAGACAAAGGATAAAAGAGTGTGAGGAGAGCAGAGACACATGATAAAAGAGCACAAGGAGAGTGGCAGTGACGCAGGATAAAAGAGCACGAGGAGTGCAGAGACAGAGGATAAAAGAGCACAAGGAGAGTGGAGACACAGGATAAAAGAGCGGGAGGAGTTTGTTGGAGACACAGGTTAATAGAGCGCAAGGAGAGTAGAAACACAGGATAAAAGAGCATGAGGATTGTGGCAGTGATCCGGGATAAAAGAGCGCGAGAGCAGTAGAGACGCAGGATAAAAGTGCATGAGAGCAGAGACACAGGATATAAGAGCACGAGGAGAGCAGAGACACAGGATTAAAGAACATGGGAATAGCGGAGATACTGGATAAAAGAACGTGAGGGTAGCTGCAGAGACGCAGGATAAAAGAGCGTGGGGATAACACAGACACAAAAATAAAAGAGCACGGGGAGAGTGCAGATGCAGGATAAAAGAGCATGAGGAGATTGGAGACACAGGATAAAAGAGTGCGAGGAGAGTGGAGACATAGGATAAAAGAGCACGAGTGAGCGGCGGAGATGCGGGATAAAAGAGGGGGGTGAGAGTGGCAGAGACACAGGATAAAAGCGTGAGGAGAGCAGAGACACAGGATAAAAGAGCATGAGGAGATTGGAGACACAGGATAAAAGAGCACGAGGAGAGCAGGGACACAGGATAAAAGAGCGCGAGGAGAGCAGAGACAGAGGATAAAAGAGTATGATGAGAGCAAGGACTCAGGAAAAAAGAGCGCGAGGAGAGGGCATGGGACACACGATAAAAGTGCGCGAGGAGTGCGGAGACACAGGATAAAAGAGCACAAGGAGAGCAGCTGAGACACGGGATAACAGAGCGCGAGGAGAGCAGAGACTCAAGATAAAAGAGTGTGAGGAGAGCAGCGACACTGGTTAAAAGAGCGCGTGGAGTGCAGCGGAGATGCAGGATAAAAGAGCACGAGAGCCGCAGAGACGCCAGATAAAAGAACGTGAGGAATGTGGAGACACCGTATAAAAGAGCGCGTGGAAAGTGGAGACAGTGGATACAAGGGCACGAAGAGAATGGCTGAGACTCAAGATAAAAGACCATGCAGAGAGCAGCGGAGCTGCACAATAAAAGAATGCGAAAGTGTTGAGACACTTGATAAAAGAATGCAAGGAGAGCTGAAACACAGGACAAAAGAGTGCGATGAGAGTGACGGAGACACAGAATAGAAGAGTGTGAGGAGGGCAGAGACACAGTATAAAAGAGCACGAGGAGGGTGGAGACACAGGATAAAAGAGCATGAGCAGAGCGGAGACCCAGGATAAAAGAGCACGAGGTGAGCAGAGACTCAAGATAAAAGATTGCGAGGAGAGCAGAGACACAGGATGAAAGAGCATGATGAGACCGGAGATACAGGATAAAAGAGCATGAGGAGCGCAGAGACAGAGGATAAAAGTGTGTGAAGAGAGGGGAGACAAGGGATAAAAGAGCATGAGGAGAGCGAAGACACAGATTAAAAGTACGCGAGGAGAGGGATGGAGACAATGGATAAAAGAGTGTGAGGAGAGCAAGGACACAGGAAAAAAGAACATGAGGAGAGGGCCGGGGACACAGGATAATAGAGCGCCAGGAGTGCGGAGACACAGGATAACAGAGTGTGAGGAGAGACGAGGCACAGGATAAAAGAGCGCGAGGAGAGCTGAGACACAGGATAAAGGAGCGTGAGGAGAACGGGGGAGACCCGGGATAAAAGAACAGGAGGATAGCGGAGACACAGGATAAAGAAGCGCGAGTAGAGTGTTGAAGTTGCAGGATAAAAGAGCGTGAGGAGAGCGGCATAGACACAGGATAAAAGAGCTTGAGGAGAGTGGAGACACAGGATAAAAGAGCACAATGAGAGCAGAGACACAGAATAAAAGAGCGTGAGCAGAGTAGAGATACATGATAGAAGAGTGCAAGGAGAGCAAAGACACAGGATAAAAGAGCATGAGCAGAGTGGAGACACGGATAAATGGGAGCGAGGTGAGCAGAAACACAGGATAAAAGAACGCGTGTAGAGTGGAGACATGGGATAAAAGAGCACGAGGATAAAGGAGACACAGGATAAAAGAGTGTCAGAGTTACCGAGTCACAGGATAGAAGAGCCCAAAGAGAATGGAAACACGGAATAAAAGAGCATGAGGAGAGCGGAGATTCAGGATAAAAGAGCACGAGGAGAGCAGAGACACAGGATTAAAGAACATGGGGATAGCGGAGATACTGGATAAAAGAACGCGAGGGTAGCTGCGGAGACGCAGGAAAAAAGAGCGCGGGGATAACACAGACACAAAAATAAAAGAGCACGGGGAGAGTGCAGTGCAGGATAAATGAGCATGAGGAGATTGGAGACACAGGATAAAAGAGTGCGAGGGGAGTGGAGACATAGGATAAAAGAGCACGAGTGAGCCGCGGAGATGCGGAATAAAAGAGCGGTGGGAGTGTGGCAGAAACACAGGATAAAAGAGTGTGAGGAAAGCAGAGACACAGGATAAAAGAGCATGAGGAGAGTGGAGACAAAGGATAAAAGAGCAGGAGGAGAGCAGGGACACAGGATAAAAGAGCGCAAGGAGAGCAGAGACAAAGGATAAAAGAGAATGATGAGAGCAAGGACTCAGGAGAAAAGAGCACGAGGAGAGGGCATGGGGCACAGGATAAAAGTGCGTGAGGAGTGCGGAGACACAGGATAAAAGAGCACAAGGAGTGCAGCTTAGACACGGGATAAAAGAGCGCGAGGAGAGCAGAGACTCAAGATAAAAGAGTGCGAGGAGAGCGGAGTCTCTGGATAAAAGAGCGCGAGGAGAGCAGAGACTCAAGATAAAAGAGTGTGAGGAGAGCAGAGACACTGGTTAAAAGAGCGCGAGGAGAGCAGCGGAGATGCAGGATAAAAGAGCACGAGAGCCGCGGAGATGCCAGACAAAAGAACGTGAGGAGGGCGGAGACACCGTATAAAAGAGCGCAAGGAGAGTGGAGACAGTGGATACAATGGCACGAGGAGAACGGCTGAGAAACAGGATAAAAGACCATGCTGCGAGCAGCGGAGCTGCACAATAAAAGAATGCGAAAGCCGTGAGAAACTTGATAAAAGAACGCAAGGAGAGCGGAAACACAGGATAAAAGAGCGCGTAGAGAGCGGAGACACATGATAAAAGAGCACGAGGAGAGCAGCGGCGACGCAGGATAAAAGAGTGCGAGGAGAGCAGAGACACAGGATAAAAGAGCCTCAGGAGAGTGGTGGAGTTTCAGGATAAAAGAGCACAAGGAATGCAGAGACAGAGGATAAAAGAGCATAAGGTGAGTGGCGACACTGGAAAAAAGAGCGCGAGTAGAGTGGAGACATGGGATAAAAGAGCGTGAGGAGTGTGGCGGAGAAACAGGTTAAAAGAGCGCAAGGAGAGTAGAAAAACAGGGTAAAAGATCATGAGGAGTGTGGCAGAGATGCGGAATAAAAGAGCGCGAGAGCGGTAGAGACACTGGATGTAAGAGCATGAGGAGACCGGAGATACAGGATAAAAGAGCATGAGGAGAGCAGAGACACAGGATAAAAGTGTGTGAAGAGAGGGGAGGCACAGGATAAAAGAGCAAGAGGAGAGCAAAGACACAGATTAAAAGAACGTGAGGAGAGGGACGGAGACAGAGGATAAAAGAGTATGAGGAGAGCAGAGAAACAAAATAAAAGAGCACGAGGAGAGCAGAGACACAGGATAAAAGAGCACGAGGAGAGCAGATACACAGGTTAAAAAAGCACGAGGAGAGCAGAAACACAGTGTAAATGAGTGCGAGGAGAGCTGCGACACAGGATAAAAGAGCACGACGAGAGCAGAGACAAAGAAAAAAAGAGTGTGAGAAGAGCAAGGACACAGGAAAAACGAGCACGAGGAGAGGGCCGGGGACACAGGACAAAAGAGCACAAGGAGAGCAGCTGAGACACAGGATAAAAGAACGCGAGGAAAGCAGAGAGACAGGATAAAAGAGCATGAGGAGAGCTGAGACACAAATTAAATGAGTGCGTGGAGAGCGGGGGAGACCCGGGATAAAAGAACAGGAGGATAGCGGAGACACAGGATAAAGAAGCTCGAGTAGAGTGTCGAAGATGCAGGATAAAAGAACGTGAGGAGGGCGGCATAGACACAGGATAAAAGAGCTTGAGGAGTGGAGCGGTGAAACAGCATAAAAGAGCAGAAGGAGAGCAGAGACACAGAATAAAAGAGTGCGAGGAGAGTGGAGATACATGATAAAAGCGTGCACAGAGAGCAAAGACACAGGATGAAAGTGCATGAGCAGAGTGGAGACACGGGATAAATGGGTGTGAGGTGAGCAGAGACACAGGATAAAAGAGCGCGAGTAGAGTGGAGACATGAGATAAAAGAGCGTGAGGAGTGTGGAGACACTGGATAAAAGTGCACTAGGAGAGCAGAGACACAGGATAAAAGAGCACGAGTAGAGTGGAGACATGAGATAAAAGAGCATGAGGAGTGTGGAGACACTGGATAAAAGTGCTCGAGGAGAGCAGAGACACAGGATAAAAGAGCGTCAGAGCGGACGAGTCCCAGGATAGAAGAGCCCGAGGAGAATGGAGACACGGAATAAAAGAGCATGAGGAGAGCGGAGACACAGGATAAAAGAGCGCGAGGAGAGCAGAGACTCAAGATAAAAGCGTGCAAGGAGATCGGAGACACTGGTTAAAAGAGTGCGAGCAGAGCGGCAGAGACGCAGGATAAAAGAGCACGAGAGCCGCGGTGATGCAAGATAAAAGATCGTGAGGAGGGCGGAGACACCATATAAAAGAGCGCGAAGAGAGTGGAGACACAGGATAAAATAGCGCGAGGAGAGCCGAGATTCAAGATAAAAGAGTGCGAGGAGAGGGCATGGGACACAGGATAAAATTGCGCGAGGAGTGCGGAGACACAGGATAAAAGAGCACAAGGAGAGCAGCTGAGACGCAGGATAAAAGAGCGCGAGGAGAGCAGAGACACTGGTTAAAAGAGCGCGAGGAGAGCAGCGGAGATGCAAGATAAAAGAGCACGAGAGCCGCGGAGATGCCAGATAAAAGAACGTGAGTAGGGCGGAGACACTGTATAAAAGAGCGCGAGGAGAGTGGAGACAGTTAATACAAGGGCACGAGGAGAATGGCTGAGACACAGGATAAAAGACCATGCAGCAAGCCGCGGAGCTGCACAATAAAAGAATGCGAACGCCGTGAGAAACTTGATAAAAGAACGCAAG
The DNA here is from genome assembly GCF_017639515.1 of Carcharodon carcharias. Taxonomy (NCBI): domain Eukaryota; kingdom Metazoa; phylum Chordata; class Chondrichthyes; order Lamniformes; family Lamnidae; genus Carcharodon; species Carcharodon carcharias. The sequence continues at coordinate 77,283,646 of NC_054481.1, read as the reverse complement.
GAGAGCGGAAACACAGGATAAAAGAGCGCGTAGAGAGCGGAGACACATGATAAAAGAGCACGAGGAGAGCGTCGGCGATGCAGGATAAAAAAGTGCGAGGAGAGCAGAGACACAGGATAAAAGAGCCTCAGTAGAGTGGTGGAGTTTCAGGATAAAAGAGCACAAGGAATGCGGAGACAGAGGATAAAAGAGCACAAGGTGAGTGGCGACACTGGATAAAAGAGCACGAGTAGAGTGGAGACATGGGATAAAAGAGCGTGAGGAGTGTGGCAGAGACACAGGTTAAAAGAGCGCAAGGAGAGTAGAAAAACAGGGTAAAAGAGCATGAGGAGTGTGGCAGAGATGCGGAATAAAAGAGCGCGAGAGCGGTAGAGACACACGATGTAAGAGCATGAGGAGACCGGAGATACAGGATAAAAGAGCATGAGGAGAGCAGAGACACAGGATAAAAGTGTGTGAAGAGAGGGGAGGCACAGGATAAAAGAGCATGAGGAGAGCGAAGACACAGATTAAAAGAACGTGAGGAGAGGGACGGAGACAGAGGATAAAAGAGCGCGAGGAGAGCAGAGAAACAAAATAAAAGAGCACGAGGAGAGCAGAGACACAGGATAAAAGAGCACGAGGAGAGCAGATACACAGGTTAAAAGAGCACGAGGAGAGCAGAAACACAGTGTAAATGAGTGCGAGGAGAGCAGCGACACAGGATAAAAGAGCGCGAGGAGAGCAGAGACAAAGAATAAAAGAGTGTGAGGAGAGCAAGGACACAGGATAAAAGAGCACAAGGAGAGCAGCTGAGACACAGGATAAAAGAACGCGAAGAGAGCAGAGAGACAGGATAAAAGAGTGTGAGGAGAGCTGAGACACAAATTAATTGAGTGCGTGGAGAGCGGGGGAGAACCGGGATAAAAGAACAGGAGGATAGCGGAGACACAGCATAAAGAAGCTCGAGTAGAGTGTTGAAGATGCAGGATAAAAGAACGTGAGGAGAGCGGCATAAACACAGGATAAAAGAGCTTGAGGAGAGCGGAGACTCAGGATAAAAGAGTGCGAGGAGAGTGGAGAAACAGGATAAAAGAGTGTGAGGAGTGCAGCGGTGACACAGCATAAAAGAGCATAAGGAGTGCAGAGACACAGGATAAAAAAGCGCGAGTAGAGTGGAGACATGAGATAAAAGAGCGTGAGCTGTGTG